>NC_059273.1:5590000-5612500 GCF_017591435.1 Portunus trituberculatus
CTCACACCGGCGGGCGGGAACGCAGTGCATGGACGCCGAGGCCAAGTAGGACTCCCGCCGCGCCAGGGGGAACATCCCAGGCCGCAACACAACACCAACACAAACACGTGCACACTCACGGACACGCAGCACGAGACGCACCTACTCCCTCCACCTGCCAAAGCTGCACTGATCCAGCCACCCAGCCGCGTGCCCGTAACACCACCGCCACACCACCGCACACCACCACTACCACCTGTGTTCCATTCATAACCCGTTGTGCTCTCTCTCTCTCTCTCTCTCTCTCACGCCTTCTCCCAATAAAACCTTCAGCTGATTCTCTCGCGCTAATCAAAGCTGAGGTCGTGTTCCAGTCTATAAAAAGTAACTTTATTGACCGTAGGTGTTTAAAAATCTCCGAGAATAAGCGCCGTCTGGATCCAGGAATATCTATAGCTGGATGGTCAGAAGGGTCAGTTAACCTGGGAAGTTGCCAGGTAGCAAATAGCAGCTTGCCTCGCGCGGCGGTCAAGGGCACCGCCAGACTGCTGACCCGATAAGGATGCTGGTGCAGGCTTGGAGGCTCTTTCCTTCCTTGTCCATACGCCAGTGGAGAAAGGAACAGGTGTTGTAACAGAGAGAAGGAGCGTCATCTTTGCTAAGTCGACCATAAAAACTATTTCTATCTTATGGAGCTTATAAAGGGGAGATTTGTGCCAGAAATGTATATTATATAAAATCCTTGAATTTATTTAGTGTCTATTTATTCGTGTCGTAACTGAGAGAGAGGCCATTACTCCTGCTACGTCTATCTATATGCGTATTATACTAGTATATGGCGAAATTTGTCCAATGTGTCCGTGTTGTAATGGACACAAGGGATGTCACTCAAGCTACATATCCCATACCAATGATTTCTGTTCTGTATATATATATATATATATATATATATATATATATATATATATATATATATATATATATATATATATATATATAGATAGATAGATATATATATATATGTATAATTTTTTTTTTTCCTTCCTACATCTCCCAGGTGTGATATCGCTCTACTAATGGTGGTATTTTATTTATACATGAAGCACCAGTGGTAGACTGGTCTGTAATGTGAGTAGTAGACCAAGGAAGCTATATATCTTTTCACCCACCTTGCACCAGACGGCGACTCGCAGCAGCATTATAGCAGCATTATGTAGTGTTTATGATGAAGCTCGCGGAACATCCTCTCCTCGCATATCTGAAACAATATGGAGAAATGTTGTAACAATTTAAAACTGGTAAGCAGCATTGCATGTCATGTGGTTAAGTCCCTGCGTTCTGTTATTCAAACAGACATAAGTACAGTGGAGATGATGCAAGCCCACACTCTCAAGTGCCTTGTTCTCTCCCCGACTGTTTTCAAAAGGAACACAGATGATTAGCAAGGTCATCAACTGTGTTTCTATAAAAACACCACTGACCGTGCAACTTCAATAGTATTAACGTAGAGCTTTCCAAAAGACTTGGAGATGCTGCACAGCTGTCACCCTGCTGCAATTTGCTTGGTGCTAACCACACCCACGGCAGAAGAATAGCAGACTATGCAACAATGCGAAACAAAAAAATATTTAAATTTTTTTTCATAAGTATCAGAAATTAATAGAGGGAGGAAAAACAACATCAACGACAACAACTAATGATAATAATAGGAATAATAATAAAATAACAATAATAATAATAATAATAATAATAATGATAATAATAATAATAACAACAACAATAATAATAATAATAATAATAATAATAATAATAATAATAATAATAATAATAATAATAATAATAATAATAATAATAATGATTACAGTAATAATAGTAACAACAATAATAATGAATAATAATAATAATAATAATACTAATTATAGTAATAATAGTAACAATAATAATAATAATAATAATAATAATAATAATAATAATAATAATACCAAAATATTAATAATAATAAATAATAATGATAATAATAATAATAATAATAATAATAATAATAATAATAATAATGATAATAATAATAATAATAATAATAATAATAATAATAATAATAATGATAATAATAATAATAATAATAATAACAAATAGCAACAACAATGATAATAATAACATACCAAGTCATGATCACACAGCACTAGGCAATTTCATCACACTGAATAATATAACATGAAGTAAGACAGGCAGGCACTCCTGATTACCTGCTAAACTTTCCTTCAAAATAATGATGCTATTCAGAGTAAGAAGTTTTTCTGCCTAATTGTATTTTACTTTGTATTTTTTCAGAAGAAATTTATGTTATTATAAGAGGACATTTGAAAAAAAAATCACATGTAGGATTATGATTACAGTATTAGTTGGGTCTCTCTCTCTCTCTCTCTCTCTCTTCCCAATAGTGTAGCATTTATTTATTAAATGATCACTGGAATAAAAGAAAATGCCCTTGAAAATCTAAAGAAATTTTATCTAGACCCTGTCGAGTTAAAGGCTATCAAGGTACAGGAAAAGAAATATTGAAAAATTCCCTGAATTATCACTATAAAGACATGAATTCTGGACAACTCTTATCTTTGGTAATGTTACTGACCTAGTCACCTTGATTCACCTTTATGGTGGGAGTGTACACAGCTGTAGAAGAAGCAGGTGTCAAATCTCCCACTGCACACTCCCGTGATATAAGTGCAGCACAACCCTTGACACTCAACATTCCCACAATGGCACTCCGTTTGGCTTTCCTTGCTGCTGCCCTGGCTCTCACTGCAGCCACCAATGTGCAGGATTGTGGTAAGGATGTTCATCAGAAGCAACTGAATTTTTTCATGCACATTAAGCTACTCTATATTGTTTCATAATGGTTGCTGAAATGGGCTCAGATAACTCACATTCATATAGACTTTTTACTTTGGTTAATACATGAACTTAGATAATCAAGATTCATATCAGACTTTTACTCTATGTTTTTTACATGAACTCAAATAGTTTAGATCCATATTGCTGGCTTTCATCTAGATCATCCCATGTGGAATTAGATTTCCTTATGTTCCTTCCAAGTGAGAGAAACATTCGCTCTTCCTTATGGCAGCTGTGGGGATACTAATTTGACACTGCTGTCCCACAAGGGCACTGCACCATATGAGATATTACACTTTGTTGCTTATTTACACGTACTGAAACAACTTACAAATTAGTCCTAACATAATGCATAGAAAAGACAATTAAATCCAACTCCACTCAAAACCCTCCATTTCCACTAGTAAAGGCTTCCAAGTACCACAAATCCACTGCTTTCTTCTGTATAGGTTAAGATATTTACCTCTTTATATTCTTACCATAAATGTGCATTACCTGCCTCACTGCAAGGCTCCACTGCAACCATCAGGAACTTAATAATCACCGACTGTGCTGTTCCTCCCTGCCACTTTGAGCGGGGCACAAATATAACAGTGGACATTGACTTCAAGAACAGTGAGTATCTGACCTCCCTTGCAAGAGTTTTAGTTTAACATAACATTTTGACGACATACAAAGTATACTAGTATATTATCTGGAAATTTTATTAATGAATTCCACTGGAAAATTTTGATAGATTTCAGTATGTTTTTCAACTCCTCACAGACGAAGCCAGCAGCAAGCTCACCACCAAGGTCACAGCAACCCTCGCTGGGATAGAGTTTCCATGGACAGGAGCTGACCCCAATGGCTGTGACAACCTCACCAAGGGAAGCTGCCCCCTGGAGGTTGGGGAGGAGAGCCACTACAAAGCCTCAGCTCCTGTTCTCCAGTCATATCCATCTGTGAGTGCAATTCTTGTGTGCATTTGCTATATTCACTATATCCCATCCCTTCAGTCACCATCAAAGCAATGAGATGTACAAAAGTGATAGTAACCTGTACAAGCATCACCAGCACTGTACTACCTCCTACCATCATCATCTGCACCAACATTTGTGAGGCAACTTTCTCACCATTCCTTGAAAATGTTACCACCCAGGCATTTGAAAATAAATGACTAAAAATGTCTTTTTAATTGTTAGTGTGTGCAGTACATGTAATTAATCCAAGCCAAGTATCTCCCATGATACAAATTGGGTTGAATTGCACCACAACCAATCCCGAGAGCCCTGACTAGTCAGTAAGTTCACAACAGACATCTCTCCATCAGAATGGCACATTATCTGTATCTTACAAGCTGTTGCCTTTTATCGATTTATAAGTAATGATCTGTCCTTGAGGCAACCTGACGCAGTTTATCACAAGTAACATGCAGATAGCATTTAATATCTTCAACACAAGAGCTGCCATCAGTTTTTGCATAGTATATGCCTCCCCCAATGTCCACCAAGGAAAAGAACAGTGACATGAAAAACTGCCTCATGGATACATGCCTATTAAGAGTTAACATTCTCTATACTTATAATTCCAAGTATATTACAAAAAAGATCATTACTAGTTTAGATTACAAAACAACTTATACAAAAAATCTACAACTTTAAAACCTGATAGTACAATACAGTGCTGCTGATATCTGTTCTTGTATTGGCAGGTGAGCGTCATTGTTACCTGGAAGCTGGTCGCTGACTCTGGGAAGACTACCATCTGCTTCACTGTTCCTGTGACTGTCGTCTAGCAGCACTCCTGCCTCTCTACATATTACTTTGCCTGTCTGACACAACTGCAAATAAATAAATATCGTACAAATAGCAATATTCAACCCTATAAAGGCATTACTTGCTGAAATGTATTAGATAATAATTGATGATCTTTTCAATATTACTTGAATGAATAAAACTTTAGTACATTTTGAATAATTGGCCATTCTTCTTTCATACCAGTCTACATAGTCTCTGTTGGCTCTTTCTCACTTCTAAGTGTGAGGCGTGATAAATAAAAGCTTGAGATTATTTCCATCATATTGACCAGCATAAAAAGTCGTGTAAATAATGTGATACTGCTCTACTTAAAAACTTAGCTAGAAAGAAAATGTGATAGCCATTCATGTTCAACAATGCAGAATCATCTGAATACTTAAATACTAACAATATTAAGGCATATTATGAATTAAAGTTGGTGTCAACAGTCAGCTGGCAACAATCACAAGATGACACATGTACATTGCTGATCACAGCATGAACGAGATTCTCTGCAACAAAAATTCAGGCATAACTCCACTTGTCTCTGCTGCTTTGTGCTGTCCAATGCTAAGCCAAGCCACACCTGATGCCAGGCCAAGCCACACAGAGGCTGGCCATCCACCAGAAGTGCAGGAACATGAATAGAGTGACATGAATGCAGATCCAGACTTTTCAATACTAAATCAAATTATTCTTAGTCAATACCAAGAGTGTGCTTACATTTAGACACATCACAGTAGCTTAGCAGTATTTCTAACCATTCATGGTTCAAACTTAAATTTATGCAAAGTGATGGTAAATTCAAGTATAGGTAATAAATCAGCTTTTCTTTCCTAATCTGAAGCTACACATGTCTATTTTCTTTCTTCTGCCTTAATAACCTTCTCAATTTCTGCAAGACAAATCTCTGCCTCCTCTGCACCATCAATGTTCTTCATTTTCCTGGAGAGAGTCAGACCCTCCTTGCAACACCTCCTGGCCTCCCCATGCAGACCCTGCTGGAGATACACAGTGCCTAGGTTAACATAAAAGGAGCCAATGTCAGAGCTCTTAGCCTCACGGGCAGCAGCGATGGCCTTCTCTAGATAGTCCATTGCCTCTGTGTAGTTTTTCTGAAGAGAGCATACTGAGCCAATGTCATTGAGCAGCACAGCCGTCTGGGAGTGTCCCCAACCATTAACACGGGCACTCATCTCATAGGCCTTGAGGAAGTGTTGCTTGGCCAACTCAAACTTGTGAAGGTTGAGGAGAAAGCGAGCATACCAATCCATGCTCATGGCCCACAGCAGTAGCGTGTCTTCATCCACAGCAGCCTCTCCTTTCTTGTTTATCTTTTCTTCCTGAGTTGAAATACAGAACTGGAAACCTTGGACAGCCTTCTCATAATTCTCCACCGAGGCATAGACACTGGCCAGCTTGAGGCTTATTTCCACCACTGCGTTGTCATCCTCTGCCATGCCACCTATGGGAACACAAACACATTGTTTACCACTGTTTACCACTGCTGCACAGGCATTTGTCAAACCACTCTTGACATTCATGCAAATAAAAATAATAAAACCACATTTTTTGGACTATACTGATGTTCAATTGCACACACATGACAGTCAAACAACACAAACAAACAGGCACAATAGCTAAAACTAACAAAACAAAATAAACTAAAATAAAGTACATGAAACAAACAGCTCAACCAATTTGTCACCAATACCAAGAGATGTATTTCTCATTAACCTGAAGGGATAAAATACTACCAATTCTCTTCCAAACTACACATCAACCACATCATAACCTAATAAACTATGTCTACTATATTACCAACCTGACTCAATCCTTCAAGTACTCAAAACACAAACACGCACAGAGCTACCTGCTGCTAGGCCAAGCCACAAAGAGGATGCCCATCCACTACAAGTGCAAGAACATGAATAAAGTAACAAGAATATCCATTCATATCTTCTCAACATTACATCAAATTGCTATCCTTAGTCAACACCAAGAGTGTGCTCACATTTAAGGACATAATACTTCTCATACCACTGTTTCTTTCAAAAGGCTCTAGCTAAAATTACATGGATTCTATGGTTTTCAAGATTTCCATATTAGAAACAGGAGAAACATTCTTGAGAACCCAGCTTCTTTGAAAATAGTCAAGCTGAGAAGGCAAAGGCTTCTGAATAGGGGCTACACAACAATAGTCTAACAGTATTTCAGCAGATGACCACACGTGAGCTGCACACACCTGAGAGGAGCCGCTGCAGCACATCCTTGAAAAGCTGCTCTGCCTTGGGGTACTCCTCCCTCTGGTATGCAAGGTTAGCCAGCAGGTCAAAGATGTAGGTAACTGCCTGCTGGTTGTTGGTCTCCTGTGCCATCTTGAGGGCCACATGGAGGAGCTGCTCAGCCTTCTTCAGCTCACCACTCTACAAAGTCAATTAGATGGTCAGCAAATGCCACAAGTCACAGCTTCTCTTCATAATATGCTCCTTCAATGCCTTCAAGAGTTCTTATATCAATACTAAAAGTTTCTAGAATGCTTATAATTTAAATATTTTACTAATAATTTTGATTACCACGTCATTCTTCATTTTCAAACATAATTCTTATTCAAGGAAAAAAGTTCTACATTAGTTTGTTGTGAATTACAATGACTTACAGAGTAAGATGTGCTGATAGCCTGTGACTGCAGCACTGGTGAAGTACAATTTGCATGTCTTACCTTCAGGGCAAGTATTCCTCGCTTGATCATAATGATGAGCTCCGACTCTTTTTTCTCTTCCTCTCCTTCGGACCTGGTGCTGAAGATGCTGAGAGCCAGGACAGAGGCCAAGCTCCACCCATGCCTGCCTCTGCCAGCGTGTTCACTACCACTAGTGTGTGACTTCAGGTTACTTGGCCCAAGACACCATGAATGGTCTGCTAAGTTACTTTTCTTAAATAGACAGTTCCTACCAATATCATAACTATAATTCTCTTTTTCATGAAAGGCGTGCTCAATTACAAAATTATTCTTTGATATAGGATGCTTTTCCTTCACAGCAGAGCTTGCTACACCCCTTGATGTGCATGCAAGCCTCTGTGATAATGTGTGTTCAAGGTACAGCTGGCCCCTTGATGCCACTCTTAAAATATGGAAATAAACAGGCATTGGTGATGCAAAATACATGTTGAATATATACTGTAATATGCTGTGCTTTATGATGATGATGATGCAGTACTAAGTAACTGATACTGAAAGCACAGTGAAGTTCAATACAGCTTGATGGAGTTTGTTATAGATCTTCTATGATGTTGTGTATCTGTCTAGGAGTGAATGCAGGTCAGTGAGGCAGGTGACCATCGAAGCATCATCCACAGTCACCCCTGCCTCTCGACACACCTGGTGCAGCTTGCTGGACACCAGCACACTCTGCCACCCACACCTCTGTGCTGCCAGGTAGTCTCGCTGAAGGTCATCACCTATGTGAAGTGCCTCTGAGGAGGTAATGTTGTTTCCTGCACATGATAATGCCTGCTGGAAAATCCTTGGATCTGGCTTGGCAACTTTGGCTGCATAAGAAGTGAGGACAAAGTCAAAATAATGTCTCACTCCCAGATGGAGCAAGATACCCTCTAACCTCTCATCAGAGTTGGATATGGCACCAAGCACAACACCTCTTCCTCTTATGTCCTCTAACAGTGTAGTGCTGCCTTCAAAGAGCTCATAAGCATTTCCACCAGAGAAATGTCTGATGAGGTGGTGGCCAATGGTATCAAGACTGGAGGAGTCAGCGCAGCAGCCAGCAGACGTGAAGGTGCGCCTCACCACACCTAGCCACCACTTCTGCCAACCGATGCCTCCTACGCCGAAGTTTGGTGCCTCGTGTTCAAGTTGTTTGAAGCTCAACCTATGAGGAATACAGACAATAAAGATGTACCACATGAAATAGACAATCCTTAGTATACATGAACCAATGAATATGTCAGTGTTTAAATTCTAGAGAGACACAACAAATGCTACATGTTTGTCATCTGCATTTAAATTTGAGATACTCCCACTCCCTTTGTGAAATCCCTTCATGAAGGGAGAATAGGACAGAATTCTTACCCATTTATTTCATCCAGTACATATGGCCTTACCTCCTTAACCCTCAGCCTGCTTTTCCTGCCAACACACACAACACACCTGAAGGCCTGGGTGAGCTTAAGAGGATCAGAGTCCAGTCCATAGAGTTTTGCTACAGCTGCATACTGCTCTCCAGGAGGCTTTCGAAACCTTGCAATGACAATATCAATACATCAGTCAAACCTATAAAAACTTGTTTAACACTTCTGCTTCTGTCAGATTCAGATAAATTATTGTTGTAGGCAATAATTTATCAAATCTTTCTTCAAGTTTCTTGAAGAAAAAGAATTTCATGTTGCATTTTGTTTTTTTGTGCCAGTAAAGGCATCAGAACATATCTTCATAAAGTCATAAAAGCAGATGGAAGAAATAGAGCATGTATCTGAGAAAGTATCTAAAAACTATTATTTCTAGAATGCCTCTCCAAATCAGATTCAGATCAGTTAGCTATCAAACGCACTTGCATATGGGCATGTAGATTAAATCACTTCAAATGGTATCATATAGTAACAAAGATGACTTAGAAAATCATAAATTATTGGGTCTAGAGACACTTAACAAACTAAATAACATCTTAAAGAACTATGTCCATGCCACCTCAAGAGTGAATCTTTCATCATGTTACACAAGTCATCTGAACACTGTAAGAGCTGTTGAGGTGACAGGCTTTACATGACACAAGGAGGGCAAAAGGCAAGGCTGACAGGGAGGTGAGTGTCTATTGACCTTGTGGTGTACAGCTAGGGTGTACTCACTTGAGGATGGTGTTGGTCATGTCAAGGGTTATGAGACGCAACATCTCTCAGTACTTCCTGAAACAGTTACCACTGCCAGTTCATAAGTACACTTCTGGAAGATTGTGCTCACTAATAACTAGCTAACTAACTAACACTAACACTCTTGTTCCTGCAAATGTTACTGTCATGAGTCACAAGATCTTCATCCATTCCTATCACCAAAATTGTACCTACAATTACTATGCATTGCAGCACCAGAGTTTTCTTTTTCAAAATAAGTATAATTAAGCATTTTTCTTCAACAACTGAACAGCAATCATTTGGAAAACCAAGTTTTTATAATTCATACTTCAATGTTATTTAAGAATTGCACATCAAAACAAAACATGGAACTTGGTATAATAAGCTTAATAAAATATCACATTGTTCAATATAATATTCCAATAAAGCCTGCCTTATCTAAACTGACTCTAGAGAAGTGCAGTCACATTAAGCAATTTATCACATCAATATTAATGGTTCAGCTGACATCTAGCACCAATCCTCCTCACATGGACATGCAAGCATTTCAGCAAGACTCTAACCAGACAGAGAAAACCATACTCTGTCAAAATTAGGCATTTCATACAAAAAATTAAGCCAATGACAAAAACAAAAATTGATGAAATAATGTTAGAAAATGGCAATGCTTGGAGGAGAAAAGCAGATGGATAGCCATGAGATGAGCCCAGATAGCAGATCAATTGTCACATTCATCCTTTCTGGATGTTTCCTTTCTCCTAATCTGAACTGTAGACATCGTGAAGCAGCTGAAATAGTCATGCATCATTCTAAAAAGAATGTATTCCATGTCAAACAGAATGTATGGTCTAAAAATGTAATGACTTAGTTATCTGAGAAATTCCTACAGTATGCACAGATAGGGAATGCATGAAGACGTATGTGGTGTGTGTCCCTCACTAGTCACCTTGCCTGTCAACCATTACGAAGTACAGCCATCTTATCTTAAAGCTGCAACTCAGTGACTCGGCAGATCAATACCTACAGTATAGTAAGGTTGTACCAAATCAACATAGAAAAAAAGTTTTCCTATTACCTCAAAACATGGAATTTGTCAGAAAATATTTCCTTTTGACTCCATAGCATGCAGCTAAGTTAAAAAAAAAAAATTACTAAATTAAGATTAAGCAATATTATTCATAAATCCTTCAATATACAGCAATCTTTGACATAATATATCAATACTGGGAAAGAATAAGTATAAAAGTATTTATTCCATGTATGTACTGACAAATGTTAACCAGCTGAGGTCCTGTGGTTTAGCATGATGGGAGGGGTTGCCAGGGGACAAAGGCTTACCTATATACCACCTAACAGTGAAACTCAGTAAAAATCCAGAACGACACAATTGGCGAGTTTCAACACCACACCTGCCTTTTACTGTTTTTTCTATGTGCAAAAGTCTCATGACCATTCACTTTTCTCCTGACAGGCTTGGACAACTTTCCTAACCTACCATGGGGTTATTCTACCATATAATAACCTAATTTAATATTTGAAATGTGTAATAGGTCTGTTGTAACAATTCAACATAAACTAATGTAACGTAACCTAACCTACCTTGCTGAGAGCGGCTGTGGTCAAAATAATGATCTGTAGATGCCATGAAGTCATAATGGAATTGTGCACATAGAAAACAGTACCTAAGAGTAGATAGGTGTGGTGTTGAATGTCAGCAATTATGTCATTATAGACTTATCCCTGAAACTCTGTCAATCCTCTCTTCTTGCTCACACAAACGGTTGCACTCATACAGGGCTAATTCCTTCCAACAACAACTTTACTCACCCTATCATGTGCATTCTTTAGATCCAGGAATGCTGTACATTATTTCAGGTCAAATATTAACAAAGAAAGCACTAAAATCACCCTTCTGGAATAAAACCCCAAGGTCACACCAGTCGTATTGCGAGTTAAGAATTTGGGTCACAAGCAAATTGCCTGCAAGCACAATTTTCAAGAATACCCTAAAGAACTTCTCCTGAGTCTTCTGTAATGCTGTACACCACTCCTCTGGTCAAAGTAACCAACAAAAACACGGTAACCACCCTGCTGGAAGGAAGACAGGGCCAGTACTGTACCATTACGAGATAAGAATGTAGGACAAAAAGAATCGTGCCCGTGCCCAGAACAGCCTCGACCCGGCCGTGCCAAAACAGTGAGCTCGGCCCTTTGCTTCACCTCACTGTTCTGCCCTCACCTCCCATACACTTGTAATAAGACCATTTATGATACTATAATGAAGGACATACTTACTTACCCAGCTTAATAATAACAGAAGGGAGAAATGTGTAGATCCTGATCTCTTGATTTTGATCTTGATGCTACAGGACCAGGTGACTCGGGATTAGGGATTGCTCGTGACAGATTCCTAATGATAATGTTAAGTTTCAGTTTTCTGTTTTAATCCTTGAAAAAAATAACAATAAATACTCTCTCTCTCTCTCTCTCTCTCTCTCTCTCTCTCTCTCTCTCTCTCTCTCTCTCTCTCTCTCTCTTCATGTCACTCAGGCTGAAAATTAATGATGGAGATAATTAAAGCTATCAAGAGGCAGGCAAGTATAAAAAATGCAGTAAAAAAATAGCTAGACAAGTAAAAAAAATGATGGTGGGATGGATAGGGAAGGATGAAGAGCAGGTGAAGGATAAGCAAGGAAGAAAAAGAAAAAAATAAATGTAGGAGGATATGGTAGGGGGAGAAAAATGAATATAGGTAAATGATAACGAAGAGGCGTAAGTGGGAGAAAAAAAAAAGAAAGAAGGATAAGAGAAGAGAGAATGAAAAGGATAGAGGAAAGGAATTAATACAAAAAATGAGGAGGATATTGAAGATGAAATAGAGACGAAAGAGAAGTAATGCGAAGAAACGAGAAAGGAAAATAATATGAAGGAAAGAATCAATCAAAGACAAGGAGAAAGAGAAGAAAATAACAAAGGTAAAGTAGGCATCAACAGATCTTTTGCCCCTTACAAGACTGTTTGGAAATTACTAATAACTAAAAACAGGATCACGAGGAGGAATAGGAAGAGAAGGCAAAATGAAGAAAAAAAGATTAAAGAACAAAAAGAGGAAATATAAGTTGGATAAACAATACGATACTTAATTTTCTTTTTCCTTGAGTTGAATCTCTAAACGAAAACTATGACCGAGCAGGGCTAACTGAAGAGTTCCATTTAGTCAACTTCATGATGGAAATATCTCTTACGGAAACCCTCATATCGTTAATGTGTGTGTGTGTGTGTGTGTGTGTGTGTGTGTGTGTGTGTGTGTGTGTGTGTGTGTGTAAGAAAAAAAAATAGATTAAACATATTTTCACAAGTGCATGAGTCCAGCCACTACCGCGAATATGAAGCCAAAAGAACATCCTACCGTGGGTCTGCTGTGGGACTGGGAAGCGCCAAGGGTTGAATGGCGACAGGTGGAGCGCGAGGCATTGCTGGGACGAGGACATTACGCCACCGTACACAGCGCCACCCTCTGCTTACCTGGTGGGGAGAGGGTACCAGTGGCCTTAAAACAGCTGATACCCAAACCCATTGTGGGGAAATGTGTTCCCGCTGGAGGAGGCCCGGGTACTGGGGGCTCTAGCTGGGGTGAAGGGGGTGCCCAAACTGTATGGCTTGACTGACACCCCACCACACGCCCTTGTCATGAGCAGGTGTCCGGGGGTGACCATGTCGGTGCTACGGAAGCGAGGCGAGGTGCGGATGTGCTTGGTGGCTGTGGGTAAGCTTTGTTCCATACTGTCGCACATGCATGCCCGGGGCGTCACCCACGGAGACCTGCATGGCTCTAACATCCTGGTCAGTGTCCCAGACGGTGATGGCAAGGATAGCATGTCTGTGTGCCTGGTTGACTTCGGTAATAGCAAGACAAACGCGGGTACTGAACTCCTGAAGAAGGACGCACACCAGCTTCTGAAACTCCTGAAAAACATTCTCAGGACCATGAAGGAAGAGTCGGACAGTAATATTTTTCAGCGACGCGAGGAAGTCACTGAAATCCTTGATGCTGACTTAACTCTGGCCCAAATCTCCTTGTTTGTTGGTTGTATTCTGCGCAGATAACTCTTGGCAAACAAACCTGAGTCTAGCATTAGTTGTACTGGGTTGCATATCGCTATCCTGAGAGAGCTTGTATTCTGCACTTCTCCACTATTCCAAAAAGATTCTATTTAAACTGACAAGAGTTTTTAATGTTTGTTTTAACGGTTCTAGTGACACATTAAAAAGATTACTACATTATTAACAGGAAAAAAAAACACAATGAAAACCCCGCTAATCATCACTGTGGTCTTGGGAAACAGTCGTGGTGAGAGAGCAGATTGCATTTGGATTACTGACCTAAGCTCGGCTATTTCTGAACAGCTAAGGACTATTTCCAAGAATGACAAAGATGAGTTGTGTTCTAATGGCCGCGGTCTCTTGAGTGAGTTGGATGTGCAGCGCACTGTGTTGCTGACGTGGTGCTCAGATTAATGAATTTTTCTTGGTTTAATGATACACTGATTAGCTGACTAACTGACTGACTGACACACACACACACACACACACACACACACACACACACACACACACACACACAGAGAGAGAGAGAGAGAGAGAGAGAGAGAGAGAGAGAGAGAGAGAGAGAGAGAGAGAGAGAGAGAGATTAGATTAGGCTGCACTAGACTTCGCTTTTCTCTCTTTAATGCTCATGTTTACACCAGTCTCTCTCTCTCTCTCTCTCTCTCTCTCTCTCTCTCTCTCTCTCTCTCTCTCTAAGTCTTCTTTCATCCCTTTCCTCCTATTGTCTCTCCAGTGATTCCCTCTTAACCTTCTTTTCTCTTCCCTATGCCTCCTCCTCCTCCCCCTCCTCCTCCTCCTCCTTCTCCCCTTCCTCTTCTTCCACCTCCACTTCCCCATCCTCCTCCTTCTCCTCCTCCACCTCCTCCTCTTCGTCCAGCTCCTTTTATTTATCTATTTTTCTTTTTCGTGTGAATCAATGTCAGAGAGAGAGAGAGAGAGAGAGAGAGAGAGAGAGAATTTGATTTATACACTTTTTTCATCACTCTGAGTCTCGGCGCGCCATGGAAGTCTCGAAGCACGGCGTTGAATCTTTAAAGCTCCGGCTAAATTTATCTCATGAAGATGACCTCTCCCTCTCTCTCTCTCTCTCTCTCTCTCTCTCTCTCTCTCTTGGTTTAAATGATTTCTTATTAAATAAAATATAAAAAAGCTTGCATAGGTTTTCATTCTAGTCAGCTTCATGTCGAGTCGAGGCTTCAAAGATAACAAAAATTGAACTGATTAAAAATAGTATGAAAATTTGAGATTCAATTAGTAAAGTGACACTAATCCCTTTATGCCTTCAGTGTCTTCAAGATGATAAATTTTGGTGGTAAAAGGAGCAGTAGTAGTAGTAGTAGTAATAGTAATAGTAGTAGTAGTAGTAGTAGTAGTAGTAGTAGTGGTGGTGGTGGTAGTAACAGTAATGGTGGTTGTAAAAGTAGTAGTAGTAGTAGTAGTAATATTAATACGCTATCTTGGTCTCACTTCACATACGCTTAGAAGCACACTCACGCACGCTTGCTCACACACACACACACACACACACACACACACACACACACACACACACACACACACACGCGTAGTATACTGGTTAGCACAATCAGTTCACAATCAAGAGGAGCCTTGTTCGAGTCCCTGGAGCGGCGAGGCAAATGGGCAAGCCTCTTAATGTGTAGCTCTTGTTCACCTAGCAGTAAATAGGTACAGGTTGTAACTCGAGGGGTTGTTGCCTCACTGTCCCGGTGTGTGTGGTGTATGATGTGGCCTCAGTTTTACCCAGAGATCAGTTTGTAAGAGCTCTGAGCTATTTCCGTAGGATAAAGACTGTCTGGGTGACCAGCAAACGACCGTGGTGAACAAAACAAACTAAAAATATAGAATAGTTAGCCCATAATTGTTTTCATTTTCTTTTAAAAACTCTTCTTCTGTCATGAATTAAAGGGGCGACTAAACCATTACTACAGAAAACGGGCTCACTATAATCCTGTACGACGTCAGTGATTTCATGTCTGTTTGTATCTCCATCTAACCGTGGAAATAATTTGGCGCTGACTGTTGGAAAAATTGCCAGAAAGGGAGTGGAAGCTGATAAAAAAGATTCAGAGAGAGAGAGAGAAGGCGGGGGAGGGAGCAAGAAAGGGGAGAGGGGAGAGGGGAAGGGGAGATGAGAGAGGGGAGAGGGAGGGAGGAAGAGGGAAGGTGAGAGAGAGAGAGAGAGAGAGAGAGAGAGAGAGAGAGAGAGAGAGAGAGAGAGAGAGAGAGAGGGCGACGGAGAAAAACGAAAGGAAAAATGGGTAATGTAGAATTAGGGAAGGAAAAAAAAATATGTAGTTAAGGTTTTCGTCCAAAGTTTAAGACTAAAGTGGAGATTCTCTCTCTCTCTCTCTCTCTCTCTCTCTCTCTCTCTCTCTCTCTCTCTCTCTCTCTTTCTTTTTCTACTATATTCCTGTCACTACCTATTCTATACACACAC
Source organism: Portunus trituberculatus (assembly GCF_017591435.1). Taxonomy (NCBI): domain Eukaryota; kingdom Metazoa; phylum Arthropoda; class Malacostraca; order Decapoda; family Portunidae; genus Portunus; species Portunus trituberculatus. The sequence continues at coordinate 5,606,081 of NC_059273.1, forward strand.
ACACTCTCTCTCTCTCTCTCTCTCTCTCTCTCTCTCTCTCTCTCTCTCTCTCTCTCTCTCTCTCTCTCTCTCTCATGAATATTACCTCATTAATTTTTTTTATCTTATCATTCATTCACGTTCATTTTCCTTTCTTCCTCCGTCGTGTTCTTGTTTCCCTTTCCTCCTCCTTCGTCACGGGCTTAATGAACCTGAAGAAAACAAGGAAGGGAAATTCAAACTGAGAAAAAGAGAACAAAAAAGAGAAAATCAAACAGAATATAGAAGAATAGAGGAGAGAAACAGAGAGAAAGAAAAAATATATATACGTATCCTTTTATTTGCAAGGAAAACACACACACACACACACACACACACACACACACACACACACACACACACACACACACACACACACACACACACACACACACACACACACACACACTTCAAACAATGGAAACATAACAGCGAAGTTTTGTAATCTTACGAATTGAACTCATAAAGATCTAGGGAAACAGTATCAATGGAAGAAAAGAAGAAAGAAAAGATTGAGAAAAGGCAGAGAGAGAGAGAGAGAGAGAGAGAGAGAGAGAGAGAGAGAGAGAGAGAGAGAGAGAGAGAGAGAGAGAGAGAGAGAGAGAGAGAGAGAGAGAGTTTAATTAAGGGAAGTATGAAAATAAAACTAATCGGTAACTTGAATCAAAACACTCTTAAGAAAGAAAGAAAGAAAGAAAGAAAGAAAGAAAGAAAGAAAGAAAGAAAGAAAGAAAGAAAAAGAAAAGGGAAAGACAACAAACAAACAACACACAAGATGAAAAAAAAAAAAATGGAATGAAAACAATTAGCTAAACACACACACACACACACACACACACACACACACACACACACACACACACACACACACACACACACACACACGGTTTGCCCTTTAGCTCAAATGAAGAAAAAGGGAAGACAAAAATATGAACTCATGAAAAAAAGGGGAAAAATAGCAAAAACAAGGAAACAATGCACAATAAAGTCATCATAACTTTTTCTTCGAAGTGAACAACAAGAAAAGAAAAACAAGAATAGGGTAACTGTGATGATGAAGAAATAAGAGACAATGAAGGAAAGGAAGGAAAGAAAGAGAGGAAAATGCAAAGAAGTCTAGAGAAAATTACGGTAAAGTTGTAGAGAGAGAGAGAGAGAGAGAGAGAGAGAGAGAGAGAGAGAGAGAGAGAGAGAGAGAGAGAGAGAGAGAGAGAGAGAGAGAGAGAGAGAGAGAGAGAGAGAGAGAGAGAGAGAGAGAGAGAGAGAGAGAGAGAGAGAGAGAGAGAGAGAGAGAGAGAATTTTTCAGAGTATAAGTAAATTTGAAAAAAAATATAAGGTGGCCTGGTAGTAGTATCAGTAGTAGTGGTAATAGTAGTAGTAGTGGTAATAGTAGTAGTAGTAGTAGTAGTAGTAGTAGTAGTAGTAGTAGTAGTAGTAGTAGCTCAGAACCATAACTTAACCTTAAAAACAATAAACAAATCAACAAAGCAAAATAAGAAAAATTACATGACCTCAGCTGACCTCGTGACCTAACTTGACCCAACGTGAGCCAAGCCTTGAGCCAAAGTGATGACCTAGCGCTGTCTAAAAACACAGAAGCTTTCAAGGCACATCTCTTCTATTCACGTCCCTTCAAGCTGAGGTAACCCTGCTCACCGCCTCCCGTGGCTCTACATAGGGACCAGTGTTGTCTTGTGTTTTTTGAGTGAAGGAACACAATGGAATACAAAGAAGGGCCAAATGGGAGCACACTTTGAGTAGAAGAAAGAGAGGGAAGAGGAAAAGGGGGAGAGAAAAGGATAAAGAAGAGACCGTGGAAGGAAAAACAAAATAATAAATACACAAAATATTAGATCACGGCAAGACTCATTACAGAACTATCAAAACCAATATTAATTTCATTGCAGTCATTCATGGAGGGAGAAAGAAAGAGGAAGGCTGTTGGAGATGGTGGTGGAAATCGTGGAGGAGTGTATGAGTGAGTGAGATGGTGAGATTGAGGGTGCCAGAGGAGGAACAGAGGAGGAGAGTGTGGGTAGTTTTTCCCTAAGAGTTAGTGAAATGTGGTTTGACATTACCGTAGAGTTTTGAAAGTAATTGAAAGCTTTTGCTACTGTTGCTTCTGTTATTACTTCTGCTGTTTCTACTACTACTACTACTACTACTACTACTACTACTACTACTACTACTACTACTACTGCTACTACTAATAGAGAGAGAGAGAGAGAGAGAGAGAGAGAGAGAGAATCTAGTCCAGGTTTTCGTTTCTCAAAAATTTCCTCGCGATAAATTGAGACCACATCTGGTCCTGTATTGCTCAAGTATCTGTTTATAATGTAGTGACCCACTGAGGAAGAGCTTCCGACTCAGATTTTGGCCCCGATCTCTACTATCAGGAATAATTCAGTAAGAGCATTAAAGTTTCACCCGTAGAAGAAAAAACGAGACAGATGAAGATAGATTGGTAGGGAGGGAGACAAGTATTGATGCTTCCACAGTTTCAGGTACACGAGGATAATATTATAACACTGACTCTTTAAATTGTATAAGTAGATAAAACATGGGTGTATATTGGTAGGTAGATGCAGATAGATAGGTGGATTGGTAATTTAGTTAGAAAGGTAGACGAATAAAGGGATAAATGGATATGAATGGATAAATGGATATGAATAGATACAGACAGATATGTAAGTAGGGGATGAATAGATAGAAAAATATATTGATAGATAGATACACACACACACACACACACACACACACACACACACACACACACACACACACACACACACACACACACACACACACACACACACACACACACACACACACACACACACACACATACATACATACAGACACTCATTAATACCTGTAATGTATACGTAATTATAAGTAGAAATATGAAAAAAAAATGGTTTGTATAAATCTATATTAATTTATATAAACAGACATGCAAAACAAAAACACATTCACAGACACACAGAAAAGAAAAAAAAAGAAATGTAGACAAAAAACTGACAAACCGACAGAGAGACAGAAGGAAGAACATCTACAGAATACAAAGGAAATAAACAATGATAAAACAATAAATATTATGAAAAAAAAATTGAATAATCATGAAGATAAAATTCCATGATTCTGACATAAATTATCATTGAAGGGAGGATGAAAAGAATAAGAGGAGGAAGAAAAGGAGGAGGAGGAGGAGGAGGAGGAGGTGGAGGAGGAGGAGGAGGAGGAGGAGGAGGAGGAGAAGGAGGAAGAAGAGAAGGAGGAGGAGGAGAGAAAAAAAAGGAAGAGTAACGAGAAGAGACAAAAGAAGAAAATAGCAAAGACAAAGACGAGGAAGAAAAAAAAAAGAAACATAAGAAGGAAAAAAAAGACAAATATACACAATAAAAACAAAACGTAAAAAAAATAATAAAGGACAAAATAATGATAAAGGAGTCCCGTTGCAAAGACAAGACTCCTGTGACTGAAGCCAACACAAGCCGAGGCAGGTCTCAATAAAGAAGAGAGGCAGTGCTTTATATTGAGCAGACGCCTGTGTGCTGTGTGTTTGGACGGCCGTGTTATTACTGCTAGAAAAGGGAAGAGAATGAAAAGCTCTCTCTCTCTCTCTCTCTCTCTCTCTCTCTCTCTCTCTCTCTCTCTCTCTCTCTCTCTCTCTCTCTCTCTCTCTCTTGATTCTTAGTTCTTCCTCTGTTTCTTTCCATGTTCTCGTGTTTTCTCTTCTTTCTTTTCTTTCAAAAATTTTAAAATATTCAATTCTTGCTTTTTATATTTCTTCTTTTCTTCTGCCTTTGGTCAAACATACAGTTTCTCCGCTTCCCGATTTTCTTTCGTTTGATTTTTGCAACATCCAGCTCTTTCTCTTTCCTTTACCTTCTCCTTTTTTTTCGGTGTCCATTCACCCTCTCTCCTTTACTTCTTCAACTTTTAAAACATCTATTTATCTTGTTTCCTCTTCCTTAACTCTTCTAAACATTCAACTCTTCCTCTTTCCTCTTCTTCAACTTTTCAAGTATCCATTTCGTTCTCTCTCTATTCCTTCTTTAGTTTTTTTTTTTTATTATACATCGATCGCAACTCTCTTCTCCTTCTTTTCTTCCTAGCCTTTTTCTCAAATCTTCCTTTTTGCACTTCTTGAATTCTCCAAACACATTTTTCTTCAACAGTTCTTTATCCAAGTTCTCCCTTTTCTCTTTATCCTTTTCAACTTTTCCAAGAATCTACGCATCAAAACATGACACAAAATATATAAAACGTCAATTTACATCACACCCAACAATAAACTCCATTAAACTTGATCCTAGTAAACCAGACAAGCTTTCATTTTAACTTCTTTGTATCCTTACTTTCGTTACTACACAGTTCCCTTCTAACCATTGCCTTTCTCCTCCTTCCCTCTATCAGCGTTAGTTCTCTGGGTTTTGAGTGAAGACTGGTTAACATAGGAATACATACGAAGAAAAAGATATATAGTACACATGTTCTATTACCTTTTTTTATACCCCTGCTTCACCACTTCCTCTTTCTACCCATTCCTCTCTCCCATTTCTAATCCTTCTTTCTTCCTACACCACCACCTTCTTTTCTAGCTCTCCTCTTCCCTCCTATCACTTCATCTACTAATCCTATCCACCCAGCTTCCTATTTTTTTCCTCTTTATTCTTCGCCATTTTTAAGAGAATAACTTACACTTACACACACACACACACACACACACACACACACACACACACACACACACACACACACACACACACACACACACACAAGGCGCCAAACTAGATCACCAATAGTGCGAGAGAGTAACGCTTTCCAATCACCACCACAACCACCACCAAGTGCAAATCCAATTAGGTCTGTGTGTGTGTGTGTGTGTGTGTGTGTGTGTGTGTGTGTGTGTGTGTGTGTGTGTGTGTGTGTGTGTGTGTGTGTGTGTGTGTGTGTGTGTGTGTGTGTGGATTACCTCGTGTTATAGGCTTAGAAACGGTGTCTATGTGTGCTTTTGGAAAGAGAGAGAGAGAGAGAGAGAGAGAGAGAGAGAGAGAGAGAGAGAGAGAGAGAGAGAGAGAGAGAGAGAGAGAGAGAGAGAGAGAGAGAGAGAGAGAGAGAGAGAGAGAGAGAGAGAGAGAGAGAGAGAGAGAGAGAGAGAGAGAGAGAGAGAGAGAGTCGTTATTGCATCCTCATTAAAATTAATATTAAAGAAAAGGTATTTAAATAATCTTTTCCTTCAACTTCATCATCATCCTCTTCTCCTCTTCTTCTTCTGCTTCTTTTTCTTCTTCTTCTTTTTCTTCTTCTTCTTCTTATTATTATTATTATTTTCTTCTTCTTCTTCTCCTTCTTCTTGTTATTGCAGCAGCAGCAGCAGCAGCAGCAGTGGTGGTGGTGGTGTGTGGTGGTGGTGGCAGTGGTGGTGGTGGTGGTGGTGGTGGTGGTGGTGGTGGTGGTGGTGGTGGTGGTGGTGTGTGGTGGTGGTGGTAGTGGTGGTGGTGTGGTGGTGGTGGTGGTGGTGGTGGTGGTGGTGGTGGTAGTGGTAGTGGTAGTGGTAGTAGTAGTAGTAGTAGTAGTAGTAGTAGTAGTAGTAGTAGTAGTAGTAGTAGTAGTAGTAGTAGTAGCAACAGTAAGTAACAGTAACAGTTAATAGCTAGTAGTAGATGTTGTTATAGTAGTAATAGTAGCAGTAGTAATAGTACTAACAACAATTTTAAAAAGTAAAGAACCGAAAAAAAACACGATAAAAAAAAAAGGACCACACTGTTTCCCTCACAAACACATTACTCTTCATAATTAGTTCACATCTTTAATTTATCGCTTCCAAAAAAGGTGACGACAGCTAATATACACAAGAGGGTGGGGGCTGGGGAGCGGGGATAGGGAACAAGGCTTTGGGAGGAAGGGAACCAGGAAGGAGGCAGGTAAGAGGGAGGCAGAGTGTGGGGAGGTGGTGGGCATGACTCTATGACTGTATATTCTCCCTGCTTCATCTAATTACAGTATGTCTAGAGGTCAGAGAGGATACAGCGAGGGATAAAGGGAGAGAGAGATAATTTCATGTCGTTAAATAATCCAGGGAAAAGTTGTTACGATCGATAACTGACTCTTTATACCTTCCCTGCCTCTCCTTATCTCACTATACCCTATCTAGAGGTCAAAGGGAAGATATTGGAAAAAGAAATAAAAAGGAAAAAATAAAAGTTCCCTAATTATTGGAGAAAACAAAATCAATAACAGTTTTTATACCTCCTTATGTTACATCACCAGTGTATTCAAAGGTAAAGGAACAGATAAAAGGGAGAAAAAAGGGAAGGAAGGTAATTCTAAATCTCCTTAACGACTTAATTAATGCATGAAAAATTATATACTAAATAATCATGGCCCTGTTATAT
>NC_059273.1:5617500-5650000 GCF_017591435.1 Portunus trituberculatus
CTCCTCCTGGATGCGACGAGACCGAGAGAGGCTTAAGCAATGAGATTATCCCAGGTGTAGTTAGGTTAGCATATGACAAGGCCCCATTGACTTAGAACCCTTGCCTTCGTAGTGCTTTGGAAAAAGATAGGGAGTGGCGGGGGAGAGGAAGGGACAGAAAGGAAGAGATGGAGTGCCTAGGACGGGGAGAGATTGCTGTGGGAGGGAGGAATGCTGCCTGGGGGTCAAGAGGTGTTGTGGAGGGAAAAATGTGTGATGGGAGTTCAGAGGAGTTGTTGATTTGCAGTAAAATGGTGATAAAAGTTGATTGTGATTGCTAGGGAGGAGGAGGAGGAGGAAGAGGAGGAGGAGGAGGAGGAGGAGGAGGAGGAGGAGGAGGAATAAGACAACGAGGAGAAGGAGCAGGACGACGAGGAGGAGAACAACGACGAGGAAGAGTAAAATGACGTGGAAGAGGAGGAAGAGGAGGAGGAAAAGAATTACACAGGATTTAAATTATAACCAAACATCAACATACATTCCCAAAGCTACTTGGGAATAACTTTACTTAGATATAGGGTAAAAGGCTAGGACAGCAAGATAGAAGGTAGGAAGAGGAGGAAGAGAGGGAGAAGGAGGAAGAGGAGGGGGAGGATGAAAGATGGTGTTTGGATACTGGAAATGAGGTAGTGATCAGTTTTAGGAAGGCAGAAACTTCTCAACACTAATAGGAGAGAAATCTATGAGTAAAAATATATGTTGTTGCTTCTACTTCACTAACTCTCTCTCTCTCTCTCTCTCTCTCTCTCTCTCTCTCTCTCTCTAGTCACCTTCCCTTTGCATCAGAATTACCTCAAGAAACAAGTTGATTTTCGCCACCAGCAACTTTCTTGTCCAAACATTTACTTCTTTGTCTTGCCTCTCTTTCTTAAGCCTCAGGACAGAGAGAGAGAGAGAGAGAGAGAGAGAGAGAGAGAGAGAGAGAGAGAGAGAGAGAGAGAGAGAGAGAGAGAGAGAGAGAGAGAGAGAGAGAGAGAGAGAGAGAGAGAGAGAGAGAGAGAGAGAGAGAGAGAGAGAGAGAGAGAGAGAGAGAGAGAGAGAGAGAGAGAGAGAGAGAGAGAGAGAATTGCTGAAGGCGGAAGAATGAGGAAAGGAAGAGAAAAGTGGGAAAAAATTGTCTTCCATATGGAGATGAGGTGCAAAAGGGCAATTGCCTCAAGTTTTCTTTCTTCAAGTTGCTCCTCCATTCCTGATGTCTCTTAGAATACAAATGTAGGAAGTAAATTTTCTTCTGGTAATTTATCTGATGTCTGACAGGAAGATGGTGTTAAAAGTTTCCACCTAGAGTAGTTTCTGCAAATATTGCTCCTCGAAATTCGTTTACTAGTGTTGCATTGTATTTACCTATGCTCTGACAGACATCATACTTCTACTACCAATATAGTACATCCCCAGCTGCCATCAATACGCATCCCACCGCTGCCACCAGTGTACATCATTATCTTGTTACCATTAAACATCCACCCCTGGCGTTAATAAACATCCCTCCCCCTGCTGCTAATATAACGGAGATATTTAGTTTTTTTTTTTTTCAACATATAAAAAGAACATGAAAAGTTTTATCGTCTTTCTTTTTTCCTCCCTCTTCTGCCTCTTATCTTCCCTATTTTCTCCTTACCGCTTCATCCCCTCCCCTTCATACATAACTTCCTTCCTATTACCTCCCTTTTCCCTCTCTACCCCTCCCTCTCCTTCCCCGCCTCTTCTTTTTTTCCTTTCCCTTTTTTATGGTAAGGAGCTTCTTCCTGGCTCTAGGGTCTTCTGCTGACAAGGAAGCCCCGCACCAGCCGTATGATTACTTACTTTGTCACACAGAACCAAACATCCTACCGGCCGCGGAGGAAGAGTAAGGGGAGATCTTTTCTTCCCTCGTGAATATCTAATAATAAGTTCCTGAATAATCTGGTACGTACTCACAATCTCTCTCTCTCTCTCTCTCTCTCTCTCTCTCTCTCTCTCTCTCTCTCTCTGACAAAATTACTTTAATAATGCTAATTTCTGATAGTTTAATGCATCTCCATTGTATTGTATGTAAATGTTCCTCTGAAGAGTGTCACACCACGGCAAGATGAGGAGGAAAGACCAAAAAAACGAGTACAAAAACAACAATCATCACTAGCAAGAATGTTTTTCTTTCGTTCGCTTTGTCTTGTAGATGAATATTTCACAAATAAAAGTCTCAGGGCACGAAGATAAGGAGGAAAAAAAAAAGGAACAAAAACAAGAACAGCGCCATTATTATTACCAACAATACTTTATTCTCTGTGTGCCTTAAGTGTCACAGCACAAGGAAGAAGAGGAGGAAGTAGATAGAAAAAAAGCAAGAACAAAGCCACCGCCACCACCAACATCAAAGACACCACAACACAGACAGCCGCAATGCTCATCTTCACTTTCCCTGAACCTTGAGTCCCTGAGGCTGAGGTGCATTGCCCGGCTCTCGCTTACCTGCTTGGGCCCCTTAAAAGACTTCAAAGGCCAAGACTGAGCTGGAGCAAATCGTGTGGATGAATAGAGAGATAAGTTAATTGCTTGTTCTCCACAGGTTTCCAAATCAAAAGGTCTCTGCCTGGCTGGAGGAAACACAACCATTTAGAGTTATCTTGTCTGCTCACTTTCACTATGCTTTATATCTCTCCTTACGTTGAAGCTCGTTGGTCCAAGTTGAGTGTTGGTTATTGCAGCTTCTGACCGTGGCTCTACTACTAATGGTGTGGTTTTAGAAATTGGTGACTGACTGGTGACCTCTGAGGAGTGAAGGAAAGAATGAATGATAGCAGGCCACTAGACTCCTGACTCGGACTGTGTGATGACTGGTGATTGGTGACTGGGGCCTGCATCATCTACCACCATTTTCTGTAGTTGTTGTGTAGTTACATGCGTGTTATGAAATACACGTTAAGAAGAGAAGCTAATGATGACAGCAACCTTTTTGCTGCTAGAACTTTTCTTTCTCATAATAATGTTAAACTTTTAAACGTTCATTGCAAATCACAGCTTCCTAGATAGCTCTGTACCTTAAAAACACGTTCCCTCTTTCCTTTCGAATATTTATGCAAACATCCTTGAATAATGTTCTGAATGACAACAAAAGGATGACGATACCTCACTGAAATCACAAAGGCGAGTGTTACCTTCCCCTGTCACAACCATCCTTGCCCTCGTCACTTCTTCTTTCGCTGTTTCCCTTGAGTCAAGCGTTGGCGCCATGTAAGTCTCCACATGTTTTTGTCTTCTTACCCTCACCTCACCACTCCTGCTCCTCATTCCTTTTGAGAACCGCGTGTTTAACAGAAAAGTCTTGAAATTCTGATGGCAACAAAGAGAAGCCATACCACATTCAAATCACAAGGGGAATGTCACCTGCCAATGTTATCTTTGTTCCTTCCACTCCCAGTACTCAACACGCCACCCAGTCTGATGAAACCGCGATACTCTGGTCTGGTTGAACAGGGCAGGGCTTGGCGCTTCTGTTGGTATTATTGGTTATTGCCTGCCCAGTTTATATTTACGTAAAGAACTCTAATCAGACTAGGAATAGATGGAAGAGGCAGTCTCGATACCATGTCAAGGCTGAAGGAGAACAATACTGAATGCGAGTGTTGGTGTGTGTGATTATAACGTGGAAGTTTATAATTCATGTGAAAAACTGATAAGATAAAGAAAAAAAATAAAGGTGTAAGATATAAAAGAAAGTATTAGATATTGATTTTCTTTTATCTTTCATACATGAGGTATTTCGTGTTTCGTAATATTATTTGGGAACTTCATGTCAAGAGGAATAAATATGCATTGTGACCTTTCTATAGAGGGAAGGAAGCCAAATCAAATAAATAGAGGACAGAGAGGATTGAATAATTATGCACTGCGAGGGGAAGGGAGAAGGGCGTACAGTGGAATGAAAGACGTGTGTGTGTGTGTGTGTGTGTGTGTGTGTGTGTGTGTGTGTGTGTGTGTGTGTGTGTGTGTGTGTGTGTGTGTGTCACCCTTCTGTTTCATGCTGAAAATTGGATTATTATTGAATATAATAGTAATGGTGGCAGTAATGGTGATGATGGCCGTGGAGGTGGTGATGGTGATGGTAGTAGCTGTGGTGGTAGTAGTGGTTGTGGTGGTTATTCCAAAAAAAAATCTTAAAAAAAATATCTCAAATACAACAAAACCAGAATAACTCTCTCTCTCTCTCTCTCTCTCTCTCTCTCTCTCTCTCTCTCTCTCTCTCTCTCTCAAGCAGGAATCAAACCTTTCCCTTCCCTGCTTCTTCATTTCCTCCCCTGTAATGTCTCCTTTCTCTCCTTTTATTACCTCAACCTTCATATTTCTGTGCTTATTTCCATTTATTCCTTCGACCGAGAAAATGGGGCATAAAAGGAGAAGGAGGAGGAGGAGGAGGAGGAGGAGGATTCGGTTTTGATATGAGAAAAAGGAAAAATAGACACGAAAGTCAGAGAGAGAGAGAGAGAGAGAGAGAGAGAGAGAGAGAGAGAGAGAGGTTACGAGAAAACTTAACAAAACGGAGAAGAATAACATAAAAAAAAGGAAAGAAAGAGAAGATAAAAAAGTAAGACTGAAAATCGAGGGAGAAAAAAAACACAAAAAAAACAGAAAAAAGGAAATATTGTAGTATAAATACGAAATAAAATAATAAAAAAAACAAAAAACAAAACATATTCTCCCATAGACACCACAAAAGATAAACAAAAAAATAACAATTAAAATAAAAACATAACAAACAAATGGAAAAAAAAAACACACAGAAACGAAGAAAAACACCAACACTTAATTTCCCAAGGACTAGGAAGCAATTAAAAACCAAAGGAACATCAAACAAGTCGGAACAAGGACAGAGGACTACAAGACAATTGGTTAGGGCACACTAGATTCCCAGAAGGAGAACCAACAACCACCCACCCATTCACCCACTCAGTCAGTCAGTAAGTCTATCGGAGCCCTTAGTTATCGAGGTATTGATGGCCCGTCAGGTGTGATCAGGTGTGTCGGATACCGGGCACGTGAAAGGTAATGAGCTTGAGTTCCTTGTCTGTGCAGAGGCATGGATAGATAGAAAGATACATCGAGAGGTAGTTTGATGGGGTGTGCAAAGGGAGGGATGGATGGAGGGATGGGTTGAAAGGGAGGATTGTCTGGGTGAAGAGATAGATAGATAGATTGATTGGTTGACTGATTAATAGATTGATAAATAGATAGGTAGATAGATAGATAAATAGATAGATAGATAGATAGATAGATAGATAGATAGATAGATAGATAGATAGAGAGAGAGAGAGAGAGAGAGAGAGAGAGAGAGAGAGAGAGAGAGAGAGAGAGAGAGAGAGAGAGAGAGAGAGAGAGAGAGGTGACTGAGTAAAGTATAGTGCTAAAAAATATTCTAGAGCTAAATCATTTCATTTTTAAATCACATTGTTAGTTTTTGAAATATAGAAGTAGTCACAACACAGCCATCCAGGAATAAGTAGCGCCCCTACAGAATATTCTTATCATATAACAATAAAATGAAAATAATTGAAGTATAAAAAGAGAGAGAGAGAAGGGAGGGCAGGACAGAAATGAGAACTGACAAGCAGGGAGCATCCAGACACAGGCAAGAGATACGAGGTGACGCCACCAGTGCAACACAAGCGAATACAAGGAAAGAACAAGTGCCAACCGGCCTATATGGAATCATACTATTAAGATATCTCGGCGTCTCCTCTCGATTAGTTTCAACAGGCTCAAGTTGAGTTAATATGGCGGAAGTTGGTGTGGTTGTCATGTGTTCTCGTAATTCTGTTGATAGATTAAGAAGGATTATTCATCATTATTAGGGAAACTAATATTCTTGACAAGTTCTAATGGAAGTTTTTGTTATTCAGATAATAGATTAACATGTATTCTTCACTATTAATGAGAGAAAATTACTCTTTTGAACAGGCGCTAGTGGAAGCTTTTATGAAACTTTCAAGAGTATTTCATGATTCATATAATTTTAACAAGAATTCTGCATTACGAATCCAATGACGAAAAAACACTTTTTGAAATGAGTACTGGTGAGAGAACAAAGTGTTTTGAAATATGAGCCGAGTGACGCCACTTAACGAAATATACTCAGCAATCACGTTGTTAGTACTGAGTCAACAGAAAGCTTTAGTAGACACGACAAATTTATGTTTTGGAATGATAGGTGGAAATGAACAAGCAAGTTTGTGCATACTGGGGCAGTCATATGTAGGTCCGCTGGCTTCTTGCAGCTTTCCTTAAGTTTTAATGCTCTTAACACAACATAAAGAAACAAAGAGAGAGAGAGAGAGAGAGAGAGAGAGAGAGAGAGAGAGAGAGAGAGAGAATAAGACTTAATATGATGTCAGCCCGTTCCCTAAACCATCTGTAAATAGACAAGGTTTTTACAGCTTCCCTTATTTTCTCAATTCCTTATACTTTTACAATAACAAAAGTGAAAAGGAGAAGAACAAACAACAATATCACAAGCTAACTATAAATTATTTAGTTTCTGTTTTGGTTTTGATTTTCTAGGATGAGCATTACATATTTCCTCAAGTTATCAAGTCCTTACTGCAACACAACAGATCACAAAGGAAGGATCACCAACATACATAACACGAACTGAACCGAGTCTAGCCATGTAGCAAATTATATATAAACATAAGTGGCTTAAACCTTAGAGAGCCAGTGACGTAACCTCAAGGGGGCCTGATCTAATACTGGCTTGCCCTTGACATGACCCTCTTCTGACCCACAGGGGGGCAACACGGCAGGGGCACGACGCCAAGGGACGCGGGGAAAAAGAGGTCACCAGCGCCATGAAAGGAGGGGAGGCGGCCCCGTTACGACCACAGCTAGGAAATGTTGTGTCCCTCCCTAGAAAAAAAAGAAAAAGAAATGGAAAAAAAGTTGAAATGGCAAATGAGAGGAAATTAGGTTAGGATGGAGAATGAGGATGGAAGGATGACTGGACGAGGGACGCAAGTGGTGATAATGATGATAATGATGATAATGAGGATTCTAAGGTAACAACTGCTACTACTGCTGCTACAAGTACTACTACTACTGCTGGACGAAAAGTTGCAGTATTATGAAAAGTAGTTATGAGATTTATTGATATTTACGTTAGAGAAGAAGAAGAAGAAGAAGAGGAAGAAGAGTTAGTAGACGACGACTACCATCACCACCATCATCACCATCACCACCACCACACCAACAGTAATAATAATAATAATAATAATAATAATAATAATAATAATAATAATAATAATAATAATAATAATAATAATAATAATAATAATAATAATAATAATAATAATAATAATAACAACAACAACAACAACAACAACAATAATAATAATAATAATAATAATAATAATAATAATAATAATAATGATCTTCAACCCGACAAATTGGCGAGGAAAAAATGGCGGAGCGCGTCCCGGCGAGCACATATGAATATTAATGCGACAAACACCGTTGTAATTGATTTAATTATAGACGAGAGCAAGAAAATACCGTATAATTGTGGCGGACTGTTGTTGTCGTTGTTGTTGTTGTTGTTGTTGTTCTTGATGATGTCTTTGGTGGTGGTGGTGGTTGTGGTATTGGTTGTTTTCTTGTTATTATAGAAGTACGTAATAGTAGTAGTAGTAGTAGTAGTAGTAGTAGTAGTAGTAGTAGTAGTAGTAGTAGTAGTAGTAGTAGTAGTAGTAGTAGTAGTAGTAGTAGTAGTAGTAGTAGTAGTAGCAGTTATTGTTGTTGTTGTTGTTGTTGTTGTTGTTGATGATGATGATGATGATGATGATGATTATAACATTAACACCAACAAAAAACAACACCAAAAAATAATAATAATGATAATAATAATAATAACAATGATAGTAATGATAATGCGATAGAGGAAGAGGAGGAGAAGGAGGAGGAGGAGGAAGAGGAGGAGGAGGAGGAGGAGGAGGAGGAAGACGATAACGACAACAACTTAATAAACCAAAAGTTATGAAAAAAAAAAATTCAGATCCAGAACTCTTCATATAATCTAAGAAAAGAAATAAAGGAAAAGCGGAGAAAAGGAGAAAGAAATATACGAACGTGAGGGGAAAGAGAATATGAAGAAGGAAGTGGAAGACGACCAAAGAAAGTGAGAAATTGAGACAGCACAAAATAGGGAAGAAGGGGAGAGGAATGATGAAGGGGAATGAGATAATGAGAAAGATAAAAGTAGAAGGGGAAGTAAGTAATAATATGGTTAAGATGAAAAAAAAAATACGGAGGAAAGATGAAGGAAAAGAGAAAGTGAATAATTGAGAGAGGGAAAAGAGAAGAAAAGAACGAAAGATAAGGAAATGAAATGAAGGAAAGATATTTCAGAAGAGAAAGAAAAAAAAAGAGAAGGGAAAAAAGAGCAAGAAAAATACGAATCATGGAAAAAATAAGATGGAATGTGAGAAGTGAAAGAAGAAGATGGAAAAAAAATAAGAAAAGGAAGGAAATTTCTTCAGCTACTTGGGGGAAACAAGATGGGGGAAACAAGCTTATGAACTACCACATCAAGTAAGGAAAGGGAAAGAAAATGGAGATAAAAACTTGATGAATTTTCCCTAACCATACTTTATGTCCTCTTTTCCTCTCTCATTTTTCCTCCTCTCTCTCTTTCTCCCTTCTTGCCCAATCCCCGTCTTCTCTTTCTTCCTACACTCTTCTCTATTTTTTCTTCCATTTTCTTTCATATTTTCTCTTCAATTTCCTTTTCCACCTTTTACTAATTCCTTCTTCCTCTTCTACTCTTTCTTCTCTCCTCATCTTTTTTTTCACCCTCATCTTACCTCCTACTTTCTTGTCTTTTTCTCCTACTCTTTCTTATTCATCTTTCCTTTTTCCTTCTCTTCCTTCTACATTAGTTTGCTCTCTCCCATTCTCCTTACACCTTTCTCTTTTTCTTTCCTATTTTCTCTCCCTTCCTCACTCCGTTCCACTATTTTCATACTCTTCTACGTCTTTCCTTCTTCATTTTTCTGCTACTTTTAAATCTTTCTTATCTTCCTCCAATCTCCTTCCATCTCCTTTTCCATATCTTCCTTTCATTTTCCTTGTACTACACCATCTTTCCTGTATCCTTCTACTTCTTACTCTTCTTCCACACAATCTTCTCTCTCCCACATCACTCCTTGTTCTTCTTCTTTCATTCGTTTCTCTCTCCCTAGACAAAAACACAATGATGGTCTTTCGTCACTTCCTCTCAACTTCCACCTTCTTTCTCCTTCAAAAAAACTCTCGCTGCTCGTGTGTCCAGGTGTCAGGGTATCTCCCGCTGAGGACCAAGGATGTGTAAACCTTTTCTTCTCTAGGAAATGAAACTCTGGGAATAAGAATAGGAAAAAAATATATCAGTTTTCTATTTTTTCTGTGTGCGAGAATGGATTAAAGAAAGTAAAGGTGACAGAAAGGAGAGTTTTGTGTTTTTCGGATTGTTATTTGGTTGTTTTTTTTCCCTATTGTTGTGTTTGTGTGTTTCTGTTTCTATCTTATTTGTTTGTGTTTGTGTATGTGTGTTTGCATGTACTCTCTCTCTCTCTCTCTCTCTCTCTCTCTCTCTCTCTCTCTCTCTCTCTCTCTCTCTCTCTCTCTCTCTCTCTCTCTCTCTCTCTCTCTCTCTCTCTCACTTTCTTTATATTTCCTTTCTCTTGTCATTCAGAATCTTGAAAGAGGAAGAAGCAATCACGAAGAGAGAGAGGGAGTGACAGATGTGCATTTTTTCTCTCCCTTCCTTTCTCTCTCTCTCTCTCTCTCTCTCTCTCTCTCTCTCTCTCTCTCTCTCTCTCTCTCTCTCTCTCTCTCTCTCTCTCTCTCTCTCTCTCTCTCTCTCTCTCTTTAAAACCACAAAACATCCATCTTCTCCCTCTCCTGGTCTCTACATTCCGAAAACAATGTAATATAGAAACAAACATTAAACCAAATAAAAACAAGAAAAAAAAACATAGGTACCCATTATACTCGTACCATCTGGCAGCCACAGCCTTCCCCAGCAGCCATTCCCTTCCTTCTTCGTCAGTGGTAAAAAGATAGCTCTCGTATCCTCCCGCCTTGCAAATGAGACTCTCCCGCTGCCTGCTTGAGTGCGTTCCGAGGATTGTACCCGCAGTCTTCCCACACGTTACGACACATTTAATGAAGTTAGCGAGTCTGAGGAGCCGCCAAAACTTTGTACTTTAGATGTAGATGGTCGGCTTTATATTCGCTTTATGTAGAGGGTTTATTGACAGGCATTGTTCCGTAAAGAAGTTGGTTGATGAAGTGAGTTATATTCGTAAAGATCCCATGATTTTTTTAGTGGGAACATGTTGCAAGGCGGATGCTGTTGTGGAGATGTGCTGGATGGATATTGATCGATAGGGATGCGCTATGTGTGCGTGGAGGAAGTGTGAGGTGGATGGAGTAGAAGTGAGGAGTGGATGGAATGTGTATGGTAGGAGTGGAAACAGAGAAACAGAATAAGTGTGGATCAGGTTTATGAGAGTGGATGTGAAATGGATGGTCGCGTGGATGGTTCGTTACACGGTATTCCTCTTTCTCACTCCCTCTCTCTAACTCCAAGTCTCTCCATGTCGCTCTGCTGCATCACTTTATGGTCTGGATTCTGAAACGTGACGGCGTCTATTCAAACTCCTCTTAACAGGCTGTGGTGGAAGTTGCTGGAGGTTTCAAGGGGGCTTTCATGATTCCAGTAATAGTTTAACGAGTATCCTGGCTCACCTGTGGGAAAAGAGTGCCCGTGACAACTGGTCTAATCATCTTTGTGGTTTTTGAAATATAGGCTTTTGAAAATGTAGTCTTTGAAAATAGTGTTTGTGAGAGAAGAAACAGTTTAAAAATTCAGCCATATCGTCATTTAATCCTTTCTATTTAACGTATCTTTAGTTTCGTGATATTCGAAGCCTGTTCTATAATATTTCGCTCAGCACTAAAACCATAATTCATTCATACATGCTTTACTTATTTAGCACCACCACCACCGCTGCCGCCACCACCATCACCACCACCACCACCTCCACCGCCGACACCACCACCACCAGTACCATCACCACCACCAGCACCAGGTTACCACGTGATCATCCGGCCTTCAAAACACCATCGGGCGAGCTAATGAGAAAAGTTACCTGCTTCTTGCACACCTGTTGATCCCAGAGAGAGAGAGAGAGAGAGAGAGAGAGAGAGAGAGAGAGAGATCCCCAAAATTTATTCCACTTTACCTTTATTGCATCTCACCTGCCACGCTCTTTTCATGAGAGACGTGAATATTTAAACATGATCTCTCTTACAGGCATTCAGACCTCGAGTGTGATGGACGAGAGAGAGAGAGAGAGAGGAAATAGAGAAACACACAAGCAATTTTCCTCATATATTTGTAAATACATCCACACAGACACACAAGCTCACACATAGGAGGCAAGGCATTGAGAGATACAGCAGCAAAGAAAAATTAATAAAAACCAGACAAGCGGTGTGCATTTAAACGAGGGAGTTGGTGAACAGGCGGGCACAGGAAGAGTCTCCCAGTCTGGCGGGGGAAAGCCGAGACAACTGCCTGCCACTGCCTTCCTCCATTTGATTTATCTCCGTTCATAAAACCCGCAGCCAACAAACCAGAATGACGCACAAAAATCTACTACTCTTGTTCCTTTCATTCTTCTTTTCCTTCTTTTCCTTCTTTTCATTCTTTCGTTCTTGTTTTCTTTTTTTCCTTTCGGTTTTTCATCCTTCTGTTCTTCTTTTCCTCGTCTTATTTTTCCTTTCCTTTTCATCCGTTCATTCTTCTTTTTCTTGTTTTTTTTTCTTTTCGTTGTGTTAGTGTTTTGTTTATTCACTCTTTCATTCTTCGTTTCCTTTTTCCTATTTTTTTTTATATTTTTCTTGTCACTTTTCTTTTCTACTTCTTCTTTTACTTTTTTTCTCGCTTTTTCTTCTTTTTTCAGTCATTTTAATTCTTTCTTGCTTTTCCTTTTTCACTCAATCTTTTCCTTTTTCCTCCTTTTCTTTCCTTTCTTGTAGACGTACCTTCTCTTTATATTTTTTGTGGCCTTTTCTTATTCCTATATACTTTCTTTCTTCCCTTCTTTCCATTCTTACAGTGTTATTTCCTCGTCCTTTCATAAACATTTTCCTTCTTACAGTATAACATTCTCCCCTTGATTAAATTTCTTTTCTTGAAATGTTTGTGGTTTGTTTTCATTCCTATAATCTTTCTTTCTTCCCTTCTTTCTATTCTTGGATTGTCTATTTTCCTCTCCCATTTTTTTTCATTTTCATTCTTTCAGTGTCTTATTCCTTCCTTCTTCTCTTCTTTCTTTCTCTTCAGTCATTTCCCCTCTTCTCTTTTTTTTCTCTCTCTCCTTTCCTTTTCCCAGTGTCTGATTCCTTCCCTGCTCCCTTCTTTCTTTCCTTCCTCGCGGTGTCATCTCCCCCCTTTTCATTCTCCCTTTCTTTTCTTCCAGTGTTTTCTTCTTTCTTCTCTCTCTTGTTGTGTCATTTCCCTTCCTCTCACATTCTTTCTGTCCACGATCTTTGGTTACTGCGTCGGTATGTCTTTCTTCATTGCAGTCTTACATGAGTGTGGGGAGGGATGAGGAAGGTTGGGGAGGGTTGGGAACGGTTAGTGATTCCTGGTGGAGACGAGGCAGGAATAGAGAGAGAGTGAAGGAAGCAAGGAATCACTAGAAGAGGATGTGGATCGAGGCTAAGGGAGGGAGAAAGACAAGGCCCTTTACGTAAAATCAATGTATATATTCAGTAAAAGTGATCCATCTTTCTCTCCATCTTTCTCTCTCTCTCTCTCTCTCTCTCTCTCTCTCTCTCTCTCTCTCTCTCTCTGCTGAGGAAGCGTTTTGGGAGCGCGTTTTCAGGATGGTCTCGACTGACAGATGAGAAGTGAAACCTTTTAATGCTCTCATTGGTACGCAATTAGATCGAATCCTCTCTCTCTCTCTCTCTCTCTCTCTCTCTCTCTCTCTCTCTCTCTCTCTCTCTCTCTCTCTTCCACTAAATCCTTCACGTTTATTCATTTATTTTTGTTTTTTATCGAATACGTCTTCTTCTCTGCTCGTCTTCCTTTTCCTCCTTCTCTTCCTCCTCTTTCTCCTTCTCCTCCTCCTGATGAAAGAGGTACGAAGAGAACATTGAAGGAGTTTCTGCTTTAGCCTTGATTGTCAGGAAACCCCCAGACACACACGCACACACACACACACACACACACACACACACACACACACACACACACACACACACACACACACACACACACACACACACACATTGCTAAGTTCCAAACAGGAATGGAACACGCACGAAAGTTTGTACAGAATTGGAAGATGAAAACGAAAATGAAAAAAAGAAAAAGAAACACATGAAATGAAATAAAGAAAGATGAAAATAAAAGGTAGAAAATGGATAAATGAAGCAAAAATATAAATAGAGAAAAAGAAAGAGTTTGTTTAAATCGTGAGAAAGAAATGGGTTTTGCTTTATGAAGGATGAGAAGGACGAAATACTGAAATAAAGGAGATGAAAAGGATAAAAACTTGATTGAAAAAAGAATGAAAGAGAATAATAGGGATAAGAAAAAAACTAAGATTGAAAACAAAGATGAAATACGAAATATCAAAATATAGAAAGTGATGAAAAAGATTAACAGGGAAAAAAAATAAATTAAGAATAAAAATAAAGACAATATGAAGGTAAGAGTGAATAGAGAGACTAGAATAGATTTGACAAGTTTAATAAATGATGATAAGGATGAAGATAAAAAAAGGATAAAGATAAAAAATATAATAGTGATCGAAAAATAAAACGATATGTAAAAACTTTCATGATAATTATATAAAAGCACAAAAAAGAGAAGAATCAGGTCATCCAAGGGGAACTAAATTAAATATAATAAAATAACAATTCTCATAGCGCTGACTGACGAAAAAAAATATAAAACAGGTGACGATCATAAATAGAAAGGAGAATCAAACTGCAAAGAAAAAAAAACTATTAAAAGTGACAAAGAGATGTACAGAGAAAAAAATAAAATAAAAATAGAGAGGACGATGGAACTGAAAAAAACTATTAAAAAATGACAAAGAGATGTATGGAGAAAAATTAAATAAAAAAATACTCAAATGAACACAGAATAAATATGAAGCTACTGAACAAAAGTGAAAATAAAAAAAAAAACAAGTTGAGGAGAAAAAAATGAAAAAAAATATAAAACTGAAAAAAGAAACTACAAAAAAATAGAAAAATACACAGATATAAACAGAACACATATACAAAACAACAAACAAGCATGGAAATAGTAAAGAGAGAAGAGAAGAGCAGTGAAATCCTGAACAGAAACACTACAAAATGACAAGAAAAGCTCAGAACGCAAAAAAACGCAAAAGTCCACGAGATATAGAGAATCCACATGCTGATGGACGACCTCAATAAGAGAAACAAAAGACTGCGTTAAATGGAGGACAGGAACGGAATATATACTACATGAAACGTGCGCAACGGAAGCCATAAGCCATCGCACTCCCGCCAGTTAGGTCAGCAATAAATAGAAACATACGTGTGTGTGAATAAAAAATGGAGATAGTCAAAACAAACGAAAGGTAATCTGAAGAGAGAGAGAGAGAGAGAGAGAGAGAGAGAGAGAGAGAGAGAGAGAGAGAGAGAGAGAGAGAGAGAGAGAGAGAGAGAGAGAGAGAGAGAGAGAGAGAGAGAGAGAGAGAGAGAGAGAGAGAGAGAGAGAGAGAGAGAGAGAGAGAGAGAGAGAGAGAGAGAGAGAGAGAGAGAGAGAGAGAGAGAGAGAGAGAGAGAGAGAGAGAGAGAGAGAGAGAGAGAGAGAGAGAGAGAGAGAGAGAGAGAGAGAGAGAGAGAGAGTTTATGTGTGTTAAACGCCGTGAGGTATCTGAGAGAGAAAACAAACACCTAACATTATGAAGGACAAAAGAATAAAAAAGGAAATTCCATTATACAAAGAGGCTATATGTTAAGTGGCCAGCAACTACAACAACAACACCACCACTACAGCCACCACCACCACCACCACCACCACCACCACTAGTAACAGCAGGACAAGCAATAGCAAGAACGGTAGCTGTGATAATGAAGGGTAGTGGTAGTAGTAGTAGTAGTAGTAGTAGTAGTAGTAGTAGTAGTAGTAGTAGTAGTAAAAACAATAACAATAACAATAACAAAAACGAAATAACAAAAACACCAACAAAACCAACAACAACAACAATACCAATTACTACTACTACTACTACTACTACTACTACTACTACTTACTATTACACCACCACCATCACTACCACCACCACCACCACCACCATCAATACGACTATAACTACTACCACACTTTGCTAGAACTTGTGAGAGAAGATGAATCCCACTAATACCTTTTGATTGATAGATGGAGAGAGAGAGAGAGAGAGAGAGAGAGAGAGAGAGAGAGAGAGAGAGAGAGAGAGAGAGAGAGAGAGAGAGAGAGAGAGAGAGAGAGAGAGAGAGAGAGAGAGAGAGAGAGAGAGAGAGAGAGAGAGAGAGAGAGAGAGAGAGAGAAGAAAAAGATAGCTAGGAATAAAAGGAATGATGGATGGAGACAAGGAAGAAGGAAAAAACCAATGAAACGAAGAGAAGTGAGAAAAATTGCAAAGAATATGCAAGGAAGAATAATATAACTTACGAAAAGAGAAATGGAAAGGAAAAGTAAAGATGAATATAGAAAAAAATGGTGAAAAATAAAGGAAAGACAAAAAACAATGAATGAAAGTGATAAATAAGAGAAAGTGAAGGAAAATATCGAAAAAAGAAAAAAAAATACAAATTGCAGGTAAATGAAATAGATAACAATTTTTATTTGTGTAATATTATAAAAAAAATGGAAAAAAAACGGAATATTATTTTTACTTCTTTCAATTCCACTGATTTAGTTGAAATGCCCCACAATATATTTTCCTAAAGCTTTTAAAATCCGTATCTACTCTTTCCTGTCTTTTCCAATCAGCCCTCTATATATTCATCTCTCTCTCTCTCTCTCTCTCTCTCTCTCTCTCTCTCTCTCTCTCTCTCTCTCTCTCTCTCTCTCTCTCTCTCTCTCTCTCTCTCTCTCTCTCTCTCTCTCTCTCTCTCTCTCTCTGCCACGTCAATCTTCGTCTGTCTACTCTCTCCCTTTGGTGCTTTTTCTCGCTCAGTTTCCCCTAAAATCAATCCTTATTTCATACCTGTCTCTCTCTCTCTCTCTCTCTCTCTCTCTCTCTCTCTCTCTCTCTCTCTCTCTCTCTCTCTCTCTCTCTCTCTCTCTCTCATGCCTCCTTATATAAAAATATCTAATTTTAATCCTTCTGCCAAAGGAAACTCGTCTTCTCTCTTACGTTAATCTCAACTAAAGGGTAAAAGTTCTGAGAGACTGAGAGAGAGAGAGAGAGAGAGAGAGAGAGAGAGAGAGAGAGAGAGAGAGAGAGAGAGAGAGAGAGAGAGAGAGAGAGAGAGAGAGAGAGAGTGTCCATACCTCCTCCATGTTATTATCTTCTTCCCTGTGCATGTTTGTACTTGTTTTACCCCCTGCTATCAATTTGGATCCCCTCCACCCACCTGTCGCTCCTCCAGCCTCGCCTTGATCAGTGTATTGTATGTTCAACACTTCCAGCCTCAGTGTTCAATCACGGGCTATCGATCTGTTTATATCCCTACCTTCCTTCCTTCTCCTATCCATCCTCACCGCCGCCACCGCTACCACTACCATTTACATCCACTGTCTCCTCCTCATCTTCGTTTCCTTTCGCTTCTGGTTCATTCTCCGTTTTCTTTTTGTGTTTTTTTATGTCCTTAGTTAATGTTTTCCTTTTTGTCTCCTTTTTTTTACGTTTTGGTCTTTCTTTATTGTTCATTTCCGTTTTGTTTTCTTCTTTATCTTTGTATTTGTATTTCCTTTCCTTTCCTCATTCTTCTTGTCCTCTTTCCTCTTTGTTTTCCTCTTTTTTTCCTTTCTTCATTCCTTCCTTCCTTCCTTCCTTCATCCTCTACCTCTTCTCCCTGTCAATCATTTTCCTTTTTATTTCTGTCTATCAATGTTCAATCTTTTCTCTCATCCTACTCTATCACCTGCTACTCATTCTCCCCATCTTCGTTCTCTATCTCTTCCTCCTCTTCCTTATCCTTTTCACTTATTTTCCGTTCTTTCTTAGCTTATCTTGTACGTTGGGTTGATTTTCTTGCCATTTTTCTTCATCTTTTTCTTGTCCTTCAAGTCTTAAATCACCACTTTATTCTCCTCCTCCTCCTCCTCCTCCTTCTCTTCCCCCTTCCTTCTCTTCCCTTCTCTCTTTTATTTACATTTTAATCTGCATAATTCTTCTAAACAACGTGGTTATTTCTCTTTTTTTCTTTCTTTTTCCTCTTCTCCTCCTCCTCCTCCTCCTCCTCCTCTTAATCTTCACTTTTCTCTCCTTCCGTCTTTATCTATCTTTATTTATTTTCCAATCTACATAATGCTTTTAAAAAAAGTAACTATTTCTTATATCTTTTTAGTTTCCTCAACCTCCTTGCCTTCTCCTTTCCTGCATTCTTTATCTTAATCTATCATTTAATTCATGTTTATAATTCTCCTAAAACATAATTCTTTGTTTAATTTCTGCCTAATCTTCTATATAAAACTCAACTTTCTTCCACATTAAGGGAAAAAGAATTAAGCTTACTTTAACTTATGGTGTTGAGAGAGAGAGAGAGAGAGAGAGAGAGAGAGAGAGAGAGAGAGAGAGAGAGAGAGAGAGAGAGAGAGAGAGAGAGAGAGAGAGAGAGAGAGAGAGAGAGAGAGAGAGAGAGAATGCAAGATCTAACATGGCCTACTTCCCAAAACACACACACACACACACACACACACACACACACACACACACACACACACACACACACACACACACACACACACACACACACACACACAAATGGAAAACAAAACAAGCCACACACACATAAAGAGAGCACAGAACAAGCAACACAAACAACACAAATAAAAAGAAGCTAATCACAATTCCTTTTCTCTCACTTTTTTTCTCTTGGTTTTTATTCTCCTGTCCTTTCCTTCATTACTTTCACATCACGTCTTCCTCTTCTCAAAGTCCTTAAGTCTTCCTTTTATTGTCCCTGTAGAGAGAGAGAGAGAGAGAGAGAGAGAGAGAGAGAGAGAGAGAGAGAGAGAGAGAGAGAGAGAGAGAGAGAGAGATAGAGAGAGTTACATAGTTACAATGCCACAACAGATCTTGCAGTCTTCACGAGGTGACCTGATATGAACTATTCAAATGAGAGTGGAAGTAAAGGACAACAAAGCAGAAGTTTTCTCCCCACTCTCCACCTGCTCCAGCATAAGTAGTACAGGAAAATAGTTCGGAAATAAATATCTTACTGGTTTAGAAAAGGAAAAACCAGAAATTTTATAGGAAAGATTAAAAATAGATTAAATAAAATGCCTCAATTCCTAGAGGCAAGGAAGTTAATTTCCAACAAACAAACGATGAAAGGCCGTGGATTGGAAGTAAAATATTTGTGAAGACGGTGTTTTAAAATCTTTACCGTAGTGTAGTCAATTACGTTTCGTGGAAGAACATATCATAGATTAACTACACGGTTGAAAAATGGTTCTTGAAAGTTGAAAAATTTGCCAATAATTTTAAAACCGTTTCCTCGCATTTAGTTTGAACAATTCTACGTGAAATACATAATGCAGTCCATGTAATTAATGCCTTTGATGATTTTAAACACTTGTATTAAATCGTCTCTTACTGTTTTTAAATCCTTCAGTACCATGATGCGTTTCCATATTCATTCTGCTTATAATTTGATGGTTTTATACAGCGCCAGGAACTCATGTGGGAGATTAAGATAGTAAAGACTGTGGCCATTAATTTTCAAACCTCCAAAGACCATCCTAATGTCAATAAAATGGTCAAATCCTAGACAAACCTCAAAGTGAAAAACGAGTCCCAAAATTGATGTGGTTAATCTGACAGAAACAGATATAATTTTAAAAGACGCTCTCCTTGTTTTTCTTAAGCTTGATGCCATTTTTCTCACTCAACGTCTATAGGAAACTCATTCTAATTTATTGATGTGTTTTGGTAATAAAGACACTATACGTATTCATTGATCAAATTTCATAAAGCAAGAAGGTGCGAAAAATTTAGGATAAAAAAACTAGAAAAGAAAATATTTTATCTTACTCCTTCTTCTCCATTACATTCTTCTCCTTCTTATTCCTCCTCCTCCTCCTTCTCCTTCTCCTCCTCCTCCTCCTCCTCCTCCTCCTTCTCTTCATCATCCACATCTTATAAAGTCACTTATCTTCACTTCTTCCTCTTCCTTCTTCGCATCATCATATTTCTGATCTCTCTCTCTCTCTCTCTCTCTCTCTCTCTCTCTCTCTCTCTCTCTCTCTCTCTCTCTCTCTCTCTCTCTCTCTCTCTCTCTCTCTCTCTCTCTCTCTCTCTCTCTCTCTCTCTCTCTCTCTCTCTCTCTCTCTCTCTCTCTCTCTCTCATGGGGAAGGAAGGATACGGGTATTAGAAGACTTAGGGATTAAAGATTAGACGAAAAAAGAGGAGAGAAAATAAAGATAGATGGAGAGTGAGAGAGTTCCATAGTGCACATATTCTCTCTCTCTCTCTCTCTCTCTCTCTCTCTCTCTCTCTCTCTCTCTCTCTGTATGTGTGTGTGTGTGTGTGTGTGTGTGTGTGTGTGTGTGTGTGTGTGTGTGTGTGTGTGTGTGTGTGTGTGTGTGTGTGAGGTGATGCGTATTGATTATTCAAACAAGATGCAGCTCTACCTTTTCGAAAACTTGCCTAAAAATAAAGGCGAATACAAACAACCAGCAGATGGAAGAGGAGGAGGAGGAGGAGGAGGAGGAGAAATAACATAAATGAATACTAAGGAGAATCACACACAACAACCATAGATAGGCCTAGCGACGTTCTGTGTGCCTATTCTACC
Organism: Portunus trituberculatus; assembly: GCF_017591435.1. Lineage (NCBI taxonomy): Eukaryota > Metazoa > Arthropoda > Malacostraca > Decapoda > Portunidae > Portunus > Portunus trituberculatus. The sequence goes on from NC_059273.1 coordinate 5,637,548, forward strand.
ATGGATTTTTTTTAATAGGAGGCAGAAGGACAGCAAGAATGAGACAGAACGCACTACAACACGGAAAACCAGTCATCGAAGTGAGAGGAAGGACTGAAAGAGGAATAAGAAGAATAGGTTATTTTGATACTGAGAGAGAAATATGTTACTTTGAAATTCCATAAGAGAAAGTCATTTATTCCAGTAGTCAATGCAATGTGCTTATCTAACCTTTGCTCAAATATGTCAATGGTGTTTTCATTTACTGCTTGTGAAGAGAGAGAGAGAGAGAGAGAGAGAGAGAGAGAGAGAGAGAGAGAGAGAGAGAGAGAGAGAGAGAGAGAGAGAGAGAGAGAGAGAGAGAGAGAGAGAGAGAGAGAGAGAGAGAGAGAGAGAGAGAGAGAGAGAGAGAGAGAGAGAGAGAGAGAGAGAGAGAGAGAGAGAGAGAGAGAGAGAGAGTGTGTGTGTGTGTGTGTGTGTGTGTGTGTGTGTTCCAGGACTTAAAGATTCGATTAAAGAAAAAATGTTTGTCTTCGTCGGATCGTTTACCTGTTAGTAATAAAAGGACCAGGGTGTAGTTAATATTAACAGGAGGAAGGTAATAGCAACAACAACAACAACAACAACAACAACAACAACAACAACAACAACAACAACAACAACAACAACAACAACAACAACAACAACAACAACAACAACAACAACAACAACAACAACAACAACAACAACAACAACAACAACAACAACAACAACAACAACAACAACAACAACAACAACAACAACAACAACAACAACAACAACAACAACAACAACAACAACAACAACAACAACAACAACAACAACAACAGTAACAATGCTAACAAGGACAACTAAAACAACAACATACAACAAGGTGAGCTTTTACAACAATACTACTTCTAAACCACACCCAAATTTTAACAACACTAAGAAAATAACAGAACAAGAAAACAAACGATGAAAAGTAAAAGAAAGGAAGAAATCAAGAAAAAGGAAAAAGAAATTGGAAACTGCACTCAAAATAACTAAACTGAAGGGACAGCACAAGGAAACACAACTTAACTGAACAAATAGCAACACAACTTAACTGAATGGAAAGCACAAAGAAACACACCTGAACTGAAAGGAAACACATGAAATGAACTTAAACTGATGAAAAACACAAGAAAACACTGCTCAGTTCAAAACATAAGAAAAGACAGCTCGATGACAGACACAGAGGCAGGAAACCCTCTTACAGCTGGAGAAAGATTCAGAATCACACGCTCTGAACACTGGCGAGGCTTTGTGCTAGGGGAGGGCAGCAGGGAAGCGAAAGGAGAAGAGCTACCAAAGAGCTTCTGAAGGCTACGTAAGAGGAGAGAGTACAGACTGAGAACGTTTTTTTTTTATTACATCAGGCGTGTATGAGTAAAATAAGAGGAGATAAGAGGGAGATGAGGATACTAAATTGTATAGTGTATAGGTACTTCGAAATACTTGAATGTTAAAGAGAAATATCATTATAAAAGATGGTGTTTGATATTTTTCTTCATTTTTACTCTATTATTGTATGAATACCGAAGATAAAAGGAAGATAAGAGAGAAATATGCATAGATACTTTTACTAAGGGATGAAAAAGAGATACAGTAAAAAAAAAGTGATGAGTTTTTACACTAACTGAGAAATAAGTGAAAGATAAGGAAGAGAAACAAAAACACACAACACTATAAGGTACGTTTACTATAAAAGAGAGAGAGAGAGAGAGAGAGAGAGAGAGAGAGAGAGAGAGAGAGAGAGAGAGAGAGAGAGAGAGAGAGAGAGAGAGAGAGAGAGAGAGAGAGAGAGAGAGAGAGAGAGAGAGAGAGAGAGAGAGAGAGAGAGAGAGAGAGAGAGAGAGAGTGAGAGAGAGAGAGAGAAATTATAATACGAAGGTACATTTACAAGAAGATGACTACTAAGAGGGTGGAAGTCTTCTGTAAGATGCCTGCCTTGAAAGAAGAACGCAAGAGGGAGTCTATAAGGATTCTCTAAACCAAAGGGAGTATTATGACTGCATTATTGTACATTGTCGGGGAGGAACGCCAGGAGTGAAAGGGATGATCTACATAATTCACGTACTGGTTATAGTAAGGTACAGAGAGAGAGAGAGAGAGAGAGAGAGAGAGAGAGAGAGAGAGAGAGAGAGAGAGAGAGAGAGAGACACACACACACACACACACACACACACACACACACACACACACACACACACACACACACACACACACACACACACACACACAGATAAGATTCTCATCAAATACTTCAAATGGAGAACAAAAATTCTGAAAATGCGTAGAAAATCTCTCTCTCTCTCTCTCTCTCTCTCTCTCTCTCTCTCTCTCTCTCTCTCTCTCTCTCTCTCTCTCTCTCTCTCTCTCTCTCTCTCTCTCTCTCTCTCTCTCTCTCTCTCTCTCTCTCTCTCTCTCTCTCTCTCTCCTCCTCCTCTTCCATTCCTCCTCCTCCTCCTCCTCCTCCTCCTGCTCCTCCTCCTCCTCCTCCTCCTCCTCCTCCTCCTCCTCCTCCTTAATTATCTACACCACGTGCCTCTGTTTACCTGTCATCTCCCAAGGATAGTTAAGATTCTCAGGTAATTAAAAACAACATTGGATTGATATTTTTTCCACCTTTTAAGAAAAAACTTCCATAGCTGTTTTACTTTGATGTCAGTTTGTTCACTCCTAAAGTAATTACATTTTTGTAGTACCTGGTGTTTCTTTTGGAAATTAATGTTGTTTTTATCTCTCTCTCTCTCTCTCTCTCTCTCTCTCTCTCTCTCTCTCTCTCTCTCTCTCTCTCTCTTCCTGTAGTGTTCATTTATCAATTTTCTCTGAGTTTTATCTAACGTATGAAAGATTTTGTGTTTGTTTTATTGCAATGGATGGAAATTAATCATCATGGAACAGATAAAATGCAATGAGTAAGGGAGAAAATTAATCTGTGTTGATCATAAAACCATATATCCATCACCATTTTCAGCAACTGCACTAACAAAATCAACACCAATATCATCATCACCACCACAACCTTCACCATCATGACAAAACAGCCTTCTTTATTACCACTCATTCCACTACAATCACCACCACCACCACCACCACCACTGCCAGAATACAGGAGTCTCCATTATGCAATCACCAATGCCTCATAACAACGCTGCTGTTAATCATACCACCACCATCACCACCACCACCATCATCATTATCACTGCCACGTCAACAATAAGAGGAGAAACAGGTGACATCAAGCGCCATCTGTATTTTGTGCTGGTAAACTACACTCGATGGACGCTTCACGACCTCATTAAGCGTTATTTCCGGGCTTTCGTTACCTGTCTATTGTCTCCTCACCAATTAAATCATACAGGTAAATTTTTTCCTGAATAGGGAGGAAAATATGGGGAAAGAACTACTACTACTACTACTACTACTACTACTACTACTACTACTGCTACTACAACTACTTCTATTATTACTACTTCTGCTACTACTGCTGCTGCTACTACTACTACTACTACTACTACTGCTGCTGCTGCTGCTGCTACTACTGCTGCTATTACTGCTGCTGCTGCTGCTGCTGCTGCTACCACTGCTGCTCCTACTGCTGCTACTGCTAAAACTGCTAACACTGCTGCTACTACCTGCTGCTGCTACTGCTGCTACCACTGCTGCTATTCTGCTGTACTGCTGTTACTGCTGCTGCCATTACTGCTGCTGCTGCCATTGCTGCTGCTGCTGCTGACATTGCTACTACTGCTGCTACTGCTGCTGCTGCTGCTGCTACCACTACTATTACTATTACTATTAATGTTACTACTACTATTACTATATACTACTACTATTACTACTACTACGTCTACTACTACTACTACTACTACTACTACTACTACTACTACTACTACTACTACTACTATTGCATTTTCGTGCCATTCCGGAGAGGTGTGAGACGACTTTCCCTCTACACTCACCTGTCACACCTGCCATTAAACTTTCAACTGCAGGAGAGGTGGAGAGGAAAGCAGTGCGAGTATGTTCGGAAGAATTTGACAGGTAAGCTCTCACTCTCACTCTCTCTCTCTCTCTCTCTCTCTCTCTCTCTCGTGCCTACCAATTAGCTTGTTGTCTTCACTCTTACCCCCAAAAGTTTAACCTTAAGTTCTCTCTCAAGTTGTGACCTGATAACTCCCCTTCTGCCTCTGCCTCTGCCTCTGCCTCACTTCCTCCTCCTCCTCCTCCTCCTTCTCCTCCTCCTCCTCCTCCTATATTTAATTTTCCTCTCCTTCCTCTTTTAGCTCTTCGTAACTTGCTTTGTGTCTCTAATCGTTAAATTCTCTCTTATTTCTTCTATTTCATTTCCTCCTGGTTCCCCTCCTACTCCTCCTCCTCTTCCTCCTCCTCCTCTTAATCCTCCTCCTCCTACTCCTCCTCCTACTCTTCCTTCTCCTCCTCCTCTTCCGTCTTATCTTAATACTGTAGTTACAATTAGATCCCAAACATCTAAACAAGGACTTTTGAATCTGTTGGTGATTGTATATTCTGCTTCCTCCTCCTTCCTCTTCCTCCTCCTCCTTCTCCTTCTTCCTTCTCTTCCTCTTTTTCCTCCTCCTTCTTCCTTTTTTTTATTTGTTTTCTTATTATTATTCTTTCTCCTTCTTCTTGTCGTCCTCGTCTTCTTACTTCAATCTTTCTGTCTTATTCACACCCAGATGTAACGTAATGGTGCATGAGAGAGAGAGAGAGAGAGAGAGAGAGAGAGAGAGAGAGAGAGAGAGAGAGAGAGAGAGAGAGAGAGAGAGTCATATAAAATCTCATAGGACTAGATTGGTTGCCGTCTTGGAATTTATTATTTTGCTTATTCTTTTGTCATTTTCCTTTACTTAATTTTTTTTAAGAGTGACAAAATAAATGTAAGCCTTTTTTTCTTTTCTATATTTTTTGTATCCATGGCATACAAAAATATTCTCTCTCTCTCTCTCTCTCTCTCTCTCTCTCTCTCTCTCTCTCTCTCTCTCTCTCTCTCTCTCCGATGATTAGTACGGAGGAGAGAAGATCGTGACTGAAAGATTGGGAGATTGCTAACCTAGATTTCCTGGAGAGAGAGAGAGAGAGAGAGAGAGAGAGAGAGAGAGAGAGAGAGAGAGAGAGAGAGAGAGAGAGAGAGAGAGAGAGAGAGAGAGAGAGAGAGAGAGAGAGAGAGAGAGAGAGAGAGAGAGAGAGAGAGAGAGAGAGAGAGAGAGAGAGAGAAGCCTCGTAAAAATAAAAAATATCATCAAAACACGAATATATTACCATCAAACAGACAGACAGAGAGAGAGAGAGAGAGAGTCGTACAATATACACGGAAGCATCTCTTCAGTATTAGGATGAGCGTCAGGAAACAAATGGAGCGAGATGCTGACTGGCTGCCTCGGAGACTTCTAACAGCCAATCACAGGCCAGATAAAAAAGATACGTTCGTCTGTGTGTGTGTGTGTATGTGTGTGTGTGTGTGTGTGTGTGTGTGTGTGTGTGTGTGTGTGTGTGTGTGTGTGTGTGTGTGTGTGTGTGTGTGTATACGTTATGGAAGTTTGATATAATAGAGAGGAACAACAAGGAATAAAGATAAGAAGAGAGAGAGAGAGAGAGAGAGAGAGAGAGAGAGAGAGAGAGAGAGAGGAAAAGCCACATCCAAAGCTGATTGGCTGAACTCCAAAGTGAATGGCCAATAGGAAAACAACATTACTGGAAACCTCTTCTTTCTCTCTCTCTCTCTCTCTCTCTCTCTCTCTCTCTCTCTCTCTCTCTCTCTCTCTCTCTCTCTCTCTCACACACGGAAAGTTAAAATTGGAGTCATAAAACATAAAATAAAATTAATGGAATCTTTCAACTTTTTCCACCAAATGAATCCCCCGATGTGATTTTTCCCATCAGTAGATAGACGGACTGGGAAATAAATAGATCTGGACACAGAAATAGATACATACGTAGATAGATATACAGGAAAAGGAGTAGATAGGTAAGTAGATAGATAGATAGTTAGGTTGGTTGATAGATAAGTAGATAGATAGACAGATAGGTAGATAGATAGCGATTGATAGATATATGGATAAATGGAATTACAGAAAGCCTTACTAATATACAAGAAAAATTGAGCATCTGATTGATATATTTGAAGATAACACGATAGAACCAAACAGACAGACAGACAGATAGATAGACAGACAGACAGATACATAGACAGACAGATAGACAGACAGATAGATAGATACATAGACAGACAGACAGACAGACAGATAGAAAAGACAGATACAGATCCAGAGAAAAGAAAATTAGTTAGATAAAGAAATCCTAAAAAAAAAATAGATAAATACATACAATCACACACACAGGCAGTAATACATTCAATCATACAGGAAGTAATACAGATAAGAGCCAAAATAATACACAGATATACAAAAAAGAGAGAGAGAGAGAGATTGGTGAGTTATTAAGGGAGATGGAAAGGTAAACAGAATGATGCACAAAATTTATAGCGATGTGCCAGAAATAGAAGGTGGAAAAATGGATTTATTTTGATGCATTATTTTTTTTTTCAAGCTTTTGTATTTATATGAAAAATAAAATATCGGAACAATTTGCTTTGATTTATTTGAAGTGTGTGTGTGTGTGTGTGTGTGTGTGTGTGTGTGTGTGTGTGTGTGTGTGTGTGTTTTCAAAGGAAGGAATTCAATACACACACACACACACACACACACACACACACACACACACACACACACAGACAAAGACGATCATGAGAGCAGATTAGTCCCCGTCACACAAAGCTAATTACTGCCCGGGGACGTCTCACTGGGGCCCGTCTTACCTGTCAGGAGTGTTTGGGCGGCAAGGGAAGAGCGAGTTAAGGCAAGCAGAGGAACCAAACTTCGACTTACACGGCAGGGAAGGGAACGAATGAACGGAATACTGAGGGAAATGGAACGTAAGTAGAGAGAGTAAAGTAGAAGGGATTGAAAGGGACGAGATAAATGAAATGGTACGTAGGAAGGACGATTTCAGAATAGGGGGAATAAATGAATACAAAGGAATATACAACATAATACAAATTAATAAACAAAGGAATGGAAAGGAAGTCCAAGGAGCAACAGTTCCTAATTCGTTACGAGGCTGTTTTGATAATAATTCTACTCTGTTAGTGCATGAAATACATGACAGCTACCAAAAAAGAGGGAAAAAGAATGAGATAAGGGGAAAAGGTGACAAGGAAGAAAGAGAAAGGCTAAAGGAAAGAACACAGGAATAGAACACGAACAAAAAAAGTATATAGAAGAGGAAATTTTATGAGAAATGCAGTAAAAGGACAGCAAAAGGTAATGAAGTTAACAAGGGAACGAAAATAGACAGAACACAAACGAATAGAAAAGTAATTAGGAAAGCAATTATGGAAGAGGGAGTAAAAAGGAGGCAACAAGGAAGTGGAGAGTTCTGAAAATATAGAAACAGACGAGGCAATACGAATTAATGAACCTAAATAGGGAAAGATAAAGATTGCTAAATAAAGGGAAAGAGAAAATAAAATAATCTTAAGCTCAACAGCAATCATCGGATTTACCAAATTGCGTTGCACAATAGACAGATCACACGCAAAGGTTGAAAAATAGAGATAGAGAAAACATTAAGCAATGAGATAGATAGATAGATAGATAGATAGATAGATAGATAGATAGATAGATAGATAGTTAGATAGATAGACAGAGAGAGAGAGAGAGAGAGAGAGAGAGAGAGAGAGAGAGAGAGAGAGAGAGAGAGAGAGAGAGAGAGAGAGAGAGAGAAAGGCTATAGAGGAGAGAGAAGGAGAAGTCGGAAAGAGGAACTAGAAAGAAAAGAAAGAGAGCAAAGTGCATAATGCAAAACTTTGGGAAATTGCGTCTGCAGAAGTGAGTGAACGACTGACTAAATGACTGACTGACTAACTCACTGACTGACTGACTGACTGAATGAATGAATAAACATGCCTGGCGAATGCTGAATGAGAGGGAGACAGAAGGGACCGGAGGAGAGAAGGGAGAAGAGGGGGTATGGTAGGAGGAAGAGGAGGAGAGGAAAAGAAAGAAGAGGAGAGGAGCAGAAGGAATAAGGAGGGAGAATGGAGTGCATGGCAAGAAAATTGAGTGCGACTGTCTGTGAAAAAGACTGAGTGAGTGAGTGAGCAAGTGGGTGAATGCGCTTTGGTTAAGAATCAGAGAGAGAGAGAGAGAGAGAGAGAGAGAGAGAGAGAGAGAGAGAGAGAGAGAGAGAGAGAGAGAGAGATCATTATTACCATTACAACAATTTATTAGTGTTATTTATGGCATAGCTGTTAGCCATCACCTCTTCGTTAGAACTGCCTAGACAACACCAAACTACACCAAAAACTTCCACCTCAAATATACCCACTCACCCCCAACACAGACACACACCTTATACTCAACTTTCAATTATAAAAGCGACAGTGAAAAGAAACACTTGCATCTTGACACGTGTATTCTAGAGCACTTCATCGTCAGGTAACAAGGCGCAGAGAGAGTGGCTAAGTATGTTTCCTCACACCTTCCTCTTGCCTCTTCTTACCTCTATCCTCTCACCTATTTCCTCTCACCTTCTTTCTCGAGAGACTCAATTAACACACCTTGCGTAACTTTACCTCTTCCGCCTCAGGTAAGCGAGATAATCAGATACAGGTGTTAATACTAGTACCTCCACTTCCACTAATACAACTACAACAACAAAAACTACTACTACTACTACTACTACTACTACTACTACTACTACTACTACTACTACTGATACTGATACTATCGCTGCTTTCATGGCTTTGTTCTTACGAGGAGATAAATTTCGAGTGCAATTGTGATAATGTTTCCTTTAGTGTGTGTGAGAGAGAGAGAGAGAGAGAGAGAGAGAGAGAGAGAGAGAGAGAGAGAGAGAGAGAGAGAGAGAGAGAGAGAGAGAGAGAGAGAGAGAGAGAGAGAGAGAGAGAGAGAGAGAGAGAGAGAGAGAGAGAGAGAGAGAGAGAGAGAGAGAGAGAGAGAGAGAGAGAGAGAGAGAGAGAGAGAGAGAGAGAGAGAGAGAGAGAGAGAGAGAGAGAGAGAGAGAGAGAGAGAGAGAGAGAATGTGTGTGTGAGTGTGTATGTATTTAAGGGACAAGTCAATTCACACAGTCACACACACACACACACACACACACACACACACACACACACACACACACACACACACTCACACACACAAAGGCGGCCCGATCGCCCCTAACAGACCAAAATGAACCAGGTAGAAGCGCTCACGGAATTGGCGACCGTCGCGGAATCAACCCGGAACTAGTGTAGGAGTATTGCCAATAAAACCAGGTTGCAATATGGCGCGTGTTTGAAGCTAGCGAGAAACACTGGCCTAATATTTTTTTCCTCTCTCTCTCTCTCTCTCTCTCTCTCTCTCTCTCTCTCTGGTTTCGTACAAAGAGTCCTGCAACAAAGGACACATGTTTCGTACACGTTTTGGCCTATAATTAGGATTCTGGAATGAGAGAGAGAGAGAGAGAGAGAGAGTGTGTGTGTGTGTGTGTGTGTGTGTGTGTGTTCAGTGTACGATGTGCGAAATGTTCATATGTGTACGTATATGTATGTGTCAGTGTATGTACATAAGTATGTATTTATCTAAGGACATCATACATCACATTTTCTTGCCTCTTCTCCACTTTATCTCCTCTTCTTTTCTTCCATCATCAATCTCCTTTTATCTTTTCTTCCTTTCCTCTTCACTTTCTCTCTCTTCTTTCTGCCTTTCTTCAAGTCGATTGATGTCTGGCTCTTTAATCACCATCGTTATTGTTATCACAGCCATTACTCACATTCCTTCAGTGTCTTTCCCCTAAACGATCATTCTTTTCCCCATTGTATAAGACTGGAACTATTAAAACTACAAACCTTTTCTTCAATAAGTCAAATAGTTTTCTTATTTTCTATCTTATGTCCCATCTTCCCTCCTCACTGGCGGGTCTGTGTTTTCCTCCACCACACACTAAGAACGCCTGCGAAGTTTAAAAGTCGATTTAGACAAACTTTTCCAATTGGGTGTTGCAAAAAAAGGGATATCCTGTTTCACTTCTCACGAGAATTTTGTCAACTTTCTGCAGCATTAGCATAGGCAGTGGTAGTAGCAGTAGTAGTAGTAGTAGTAGTAGTAGTAGTAGTTGTTGTTGTTGTTGTTGTTGTTGTAGTAGTATTAGTAATAGCATAAGAAGTAGTAGTAGTAGTAGTAGTAGTAGTAGTAGTAGTAGTAGTAGTAGTAGGAGGAGGAGGAGGAGGAGGAGGAGGAGGAGGAGGAGGAGGAGGAGGAGGAGGAAGAGGAGGAGGAGGAGCAGGAGGAGAAGGAGGAGGAGGAGGAGGTGAGGAGAACGACAACAACAAAAATCGAGGAGGACAACAAAGAGGGCGGGAAAGATAAACAAAAAATATGATGATTATGGTAAGAAGGAAAGAAAAGAAGAAAATGATGAAAAAGATAAGAAACGAAGAAGAAAAAAGAAGAGAAGCATCCTGGCGAAGTTCTCAGCGTCGAGGAGTCGGAAAATCCACAGGCGGCGGCGGTGGCGGGGTCCTGAAGCACCGACAAGAATAGATCGCCTCAGGACAAGTGGCGGCGGCGTCGGTGCTCGGGGCGGAAGTCAGCGGCGGGCGGGACACTGTGGGGTTAGGCGAAAAGTGACCGCGTGCGAGGATCAATCTTCCGGGCGGGAAAGTGGAATCTCGTGGGATGTCGGAGTTTCCTTCCCTGGAGATCACACAGCGGGTGGCTCTTTTGTTCTGATTCACAAGAAATCGCTGACGTCAGGAGGCGGGAGTCAGGAGGAGCCGCCGAGCCTTCATGTGTCGATGGAATGGTGGAGATTGTATCATCCACAATTCTGTTGATGCGAGGCAGTGCAAAGAACCCACTGGCCACCTCGAGGCCGAAATAATGCGAGAGAAAACATTTGTGGTGCAGAGCTTCCCTTGAGCCCCGGCGTGGCAATCACTCACGCCGCGACTCTCCTCAGGCAACACCACACTGCATTTTACATTATTGCCGCATTTTTTTTGTTTCTTTCGCTTCTCCCTGTTGCCATTTAAAACTCGTTACTAAAATTTCGTAGTGGAACTTTGACATTTTTCCTTTTTCGACGCGGTGAAGTGAGCCGTGTAAAAAATTCTGACTGGCGGCGATGGGGCGATGGGAGGGCAGTGAGGCGAGGCATCAGTCAGCGGCGAGTAAAGCACTATCAGTACACAGGATTATTTCTCTCCTCCCGTGTCAAGGGAAGGTGGAGGGCGCCGTAGCTAATGAAAGAGAGATTGAGCCTTAGCGGAGTACTAGAAAATACTCAATAAAAAAATAGAAACACCTAAAACTCTTCTTGAAAAAAAATAAAAAAAAATAAAAACCGTGATGGCGGCCGCTCATTACCTAAAGACAGACCGATGGAACCTTGCCAGGGTGTGAGAGGAAGAAAGCCTGAGGAACATAAACCACTGAAGCCGATCATGAAAAACTCTTATGTGAACTTAGGAACACAAGATAAGCTACAAGAAGTCATCAGGCCTGGACGAGACATTCCTTATATGAACAATACATATTATTCCCACCTAACATTCTCATCTATGTCTTGAAGTAATCTTTTGAAGCTCACTAATGACACCTTTAACAACGAGTCTGCTTTATCTAGGTATCAGTCTAAGAACAAATTACTATCTTACTTTAACATCTAACTCTATCAAGCTTGAACCCATTATTTGTTGACCCATACTATGAGAAATCCAGCTAAAAAAATCAATTCTTATCTATACCCCTTTTAAATCTACCTCTATTGAACAAAGCCATAATTTCTTGTCTTACAGTAATCAACCACACAAAAAGTATCCTCTTATTTTCTCATCTCGGAAACAAAGTGAAGTGACAGTAACATACAGTCGTATTTACACAGAGACTCTCTCCAACAACCCTTTCCTTCCCTCACGCAATCTGTCACAAAAGAACTGTCACTTTATCACCAAATCAAAGAGAACATCAAACAGAAGAGCGAACAAAGTACCTCACGAGAGTACATAATGAACCACCCCTTCAGACCACTTTAAAACAATGTAACCCTTAATGACGCAGCTGTGGCGAGCGTGGAGGGGCGCACCGCCACTTTAAGATGCAAGGGCGTGTGATAATCGTTAGCGTTCGCCTCACAGCACTGGCTTATTGTTCTCAAGCCAGCCATACACACCAGCTGTTGCCTGCCCTCCCGGGAATTAATCCTTGTAATCAGCTCGGCTTTCACCTGCAATTGTTATGCTCGGCCGATTGTTCTTCTTGATTATGGTGATTAATTATTATGGTGGTTTTGAGGGTAGAGATGCAGTGGAGGTGTGAAGGGGGGTGATTGTAGTAGTAGTA
>NC_059273.1:5670000-5680000 GCF_017591435.1 Portunus trituberculatus
CTACTACTACTACTACTACTACTACTACTACTACCACCTCTACTGCTACCACTGCTACTACTACTACTACTACTACTACTACTACTACTACTACTACTACTACTACCACCACCACTACTACTACTACTACTACTACTACTACTACTACTACTACTAATAATAATAATAATAATAATAATAATAATAATAATAATAATAATAATAATAATAATAATAATAATAATAATAATAATAATAATAATAATAATAATAATAATAATAATAATAATAATAATAATAATAATAATAATAATAATAATAATAATAATAATAATAATAATAATAATAATAATAATAATAATAATAATAATAATAATAATAATAATAATAATAGCAATGTATTATTAAAACTCTACAAATCCTTTGATAAATATCTTGTAAGTGCTTCTTGGTAAATATATATCTACTAACTCTCTATATGTTTCCATTTTCTACTTAGAATTAATTATCTTTATTGAGGAGGCACTATTCAGTAAATAACAATTACTACGGTAATATTCCACTTCTTACCTTAATTAAGAGGAAGGCTGGTCGTGAAGGTAAAATCCAGCGAGGCACCTGAGAGATCCTTTGTCTCTACTGTAAACACAAGCCAAGTTTTCCTCACCTAATCTTGGCAACTTATGTCCTAGATTTGTCTACTTTCTTCATCATCAAACAGCTCAGGTGGGAGCCAGGAAGTCCACTGTTGTTTGTTTTCCTTTGAATTTCTTTTGTATTACAGTGAATTCCTCCTCCTCTCCTTCCCTGTTCTTCTCATTCTGTTTAATCATCATCTAATGCTATTTCTCCTGCTTCTCCTTCCTGTAATCTCCTTTATCCTCTTACGCTTCATCTTCTTTTGACATATTTCTTAATATTTTCCGTTGCTTCTTATCAATTTCATTTTTTCTTATTTCTCTGCCTTTAGTTTATCACCCTTTTCCTTCATCCTCTTCTCCTTCCTCCTCTTTCTCCTCCTTCTTCATGTCGTGCGTCTTTGTTCCTTTATTCCTTAATTATGACTGAGGTTTATAAATAATGAATTCAGTGAAGCTATCTTGTCTTACCCACCTTGCCTCATCCACCTTGAGAAGAATGAAAATCAGATTATTTGTTCGAACCATAAAAGAATTTCTTTGTACGGAATTTTTTTTTTTTTTAACCAACATATTTAATTTTCTCATGATTGTTTGTAATGTTGTTGAAATTATAATGAATAGTAATGGGGGTAACTTTACTTCACTTGAATGTAGATCGGTTGCCTCAATGTGAACAGATTGTATATTTAGTAAAAGTTATTATAAGGGGAAAAAATAAATCAATGAAAAATACTGAATGTTGTCTACTGATTGTATAGTGAAAGTCAAGGTACATCTCTCCCTCTCTCCCTCTCTCTCTCTCTCTCTCTCTCTCTCTCTCTCTCTCTCTCTTTCCCATTGATTTACAGACAATAAAACGACGAACACAAAGAGCACTGAAAAAAAGTCCATGTACAGGCTTCCCTTCCATTCCAGTACTGCGGAAAGTAATATTTTTCCACACGTCGCTTCGTTCCTGCTACACTTTTCACACTAACTCTTACTGCAGTACAAGCAAACCTTCATGAAAAATCGGCCATAAGTTGAATATGTACACTTTTTTCTTTCCGAGTTGTATATTTGCAAGGCATCTCCCACTCCACCTTCACCCACCACCTCCTCCTCTTCCTCAGCTACCCACACCCTATCCACATCCCGTTCCACAGCCGCCCACATCTAAGCCACACTCCTCAGCTTCTTTAGAGGAAACTTACGAGGCGGAGCGTGAGGTTAACGACACGGAAATTAATTAGGTGTGTAAACTAAACTGAGCAAATCAACTTTGGTGTAATTAAACTTTTTTGATACTCCAACCTGAGCTGACTTCTTGCCTCCACCTGTCTGCCTGTAATTAAGTCAGGTGTGTCGTGGGGAAGATGGAGAAGTGTCTGTTTGTTTCCTTGTCTTTAGGCTCTGTGGATATTTTTATTTTTTTATTTTTACGTACTTGGAATTCTACAGGAAAATTGAGTGATAAATGTTAGTTCAATATGCTCACGAAAAAGGTAAGCGAAGGGGAAGATCATGAAAGAAAGTGAACAATTTAGCTACTGTTTGGGTGATTGTTTGTCAGTTTGTCTACTTCCCTCTCTATCTGTCTGTCTGACTCTTTAATTTTAAGGCTTTTCTATTAATTTGTGTTCGCATTGTTTGTTTTCTCGTTTTTTTTTTCAAATGCTGAATTTATTATCCTTGTCATTGTCGTCTGAAATAGTTGATAATGTCACTTTTTATTGTTACTATTATTATTATCATTGTTATCATTATTATTATTATTATTATTATTATTTTTATTATTATTATTATTATTATTATTATTATTATTATTATTATTATTATTATTATTATTATTATTATTGGTAGTAGTAGTAGTAGTAGTAGTAGTAGTAGTAGTAGTAGTAGTAGTAGTAGTAGTAGTAGTAGTAGTAGTAGTAGTAGTAGTAGTATCATTATCATTATTATTATCATCATTACCACAAAGCTAAGAGTATGAATAATTTCTATAAAAGCGTGTGGTCCTTCGTCTGAATCATTCCAAGTATGAATGGCGGCCAGATATGCTGATAGATAGATTACTATTATCATTAACATTTCTGCTATTGGTGTGAAGTTGTCCCTGTTAGTGGTGCTGCTGCTTCTAGTGGTGCAGCTGCTGTTGTTGATGATAGTGGAGGAGGTGGTGGTAGTAATGGCTGTCGAGTTAGTATTGTGGAGATGGTGGTAGTGATAGTTGTATTGTGGAGGTGGTGGTGGTAGTAATGGTTGTCGAAATGGTATTGTGGAGGTGGTGGTGGTGGTAATGGTTGTAGAGATAGTATTATCGTCGTTAGCAAGTTAAGAGTTGTCTGTTCCCTAATTAATCCACTAATTATAATGTCTTGACGAGGAGGACTTGTGTTAAGTGCTCGTCTCAGCTAACGCGCAGAATTAGATCAAGTGCCTCCCAGGAAACATTACTTCATCTCTCTCTCTCTCTCTCTCTCTCTCTCTCTCTCTCTCTCTCTCTCTCTCTCTCTCAAACAATAAGAAAATGGACTTCCTTCAATGTTTACACTCCATTTCCTTACATTTTCTCTCCCAACTACTTCTTTTCTATTTCCTCCTTCCTTCCTCCTCCTCCTCCTCCTCCTCCTCCTCCTCCTTCTTCTTCTTCTTCTTCTTCTTCTTCTTCTTCTTCTTCTTCTTCTTCTTCTTCTTCTTCTTCTTCTTCTTCTTCTTCTTCCTCCTCCTCCTCCTCCTCCTCCTCGTTCTCGTTCTCGTTCTCGTCCTCGTCCTCGTCTTCGTCCTCGTCCTCATCCTCCTCCTCCTCCTTCTTTTTGCTCCTTCATCTCATTGTCTTCCTCCTCCTAATGCTAATCCTGATCTCTATTCTATTCTTTTTCTTTCTCCTTCATCTCCTCCTCCTCCTCCTTCTCGTCCACTTAAGTATCTTCCACCTTTTAATGCTAAGCCGATCTTTCTTTAATCAATTTCCCCTCGTCATCCTCTTTTTTTCTCTTTTCTCCTCCTCCTCCTCCTCCTCCTCCTCCTCCTCCTCCTCCCTTCATCTACCTCATTCCTCTTCTTCACTTCAATGTGTTCCACCTCTTAATGCGAAACCCGATCCCTGTCCATTTTATTCCTCCTCCTCCTCCTCCTCCTCCTCCTCCTCCTCCTCCTCCTCCTCCTCCTCAAATCTCTTTATTCATTTCATTGCCATCAAACTTCTAATGACAAACCGAATTCTTTCCCTGCACTTACACTCTCCTCTCTCTCTCTCTCTCTCTCTCTCTCTCTCTCTCTCTCTCTCTCTTCCAAGGGCAGAGAGCGAGCCGTCCCTACATCATTCATCGTCAGGGCGCCTTCTCGTCCGTCGGTGACAGGCCAGGAGGGGCGTTGCAAGACTTGGAGCTTCAGAAGGGGAGGAAGAGGAGGCAGACAGTGAGGGTGAGTGTCCTATTCATTACGGCTGCAGTGAAGGGAAGAAGGGGATGTAGAGGGGGTGGTGGAGGGGATAGAGGGGGAAAGAGAGGGAGGTAAAACAGATGATGGTACACTGTAAGAGGTTCGTTTTACTCATATATCTTGCTTGCTCTCTATTTGTTTGTGTGTTGGCTTTCCCTTTCTCGCTTTCTGTCTGTCTCTATACGTGTCTGTGTCTCTGTTTCTCTTTCTCTCTCTCTCTCTCTCTCTGGTAACCTTCCTTCATATATTCCTTCATTTAAACATTTGATACATCCTCCCATCACCACCACCACCACCACCACCACCACCAGAGAGAGTAAAAAAAATAAAAAGATTAAAAATAACCGAGTAAACTAATAAAATAAAAATAAAAATACACGAGACAATAGAGGTGAGGGCCATAATTTTTCCAGGCAGTTATGGTACAGAAGAGTCCTTGGAGAGAGAAAGAAAGTGACATACAAACGGACAGACAGACAGAGACAGAGAGAAAGAGAAAGAGGAAGAAAAGGGAGATGGGATAGAGAGCAGGAACGAACAGAGAGAGAGAGAGAGAGAGAGAGAGAGAGAGAGAGAGAGAGAATGTCGAAACAATCTGAAAATCGAAGATACATTATGCAAATTCTCTTAAATAGTTAAAATCCCTCTGAATTTCCAGTTGCATTCGAGTACATGAGAGGAGGAGGAGGAGAAGGAGGAGGAGGAGGAGGAGGAGGAGGAGGAGGAAGAGGAAGAGGAGAAGTTTACGAAAAGAACGTATTGGCATGTTAAGAGAATCAAGAGGAGAGAAAGAAGAGGTTGGAGGATCGTGAAAGAGGAGGAAACAAGGAGAATGCAACAAAGGAAGGAAGGAAGGAAGGAAGGAGAAAAGGAGGGAAGGAGGGAGAGGAAGAAGGGAAGTGAGGAATGAAAGTAAAGGAAGACATAGTAACACTGGAGAATTAATGGTGGTGAGAAGGGGAAGTCTCTCTCACTTTCCCTCTCTCTCTCTCTCTCTCTCTCTCTCTCTCTCTCTCTCTCTCTCTCTCTCTCTCGTCGCCGCCTAATCTCCCTCGGTGACAAATTCCTAAAGAGACGGAAAAAGGGAAAAAGAGGGAAACAGGAACAGCCACGAATTTCCCCTCACCAATCTGAGACACTTTTCCCTCTAGTTATGAAGGGAAAGAACGATAAGTAGGGGAAAAGAGAGAGAGAGAGAGAGAGAAAGAGAGAGAGAGAGAGAGAGAGAGAGAGAGAGAGAGAGAGAGAGAGAGAGAGAGAGAGAGAGAGAGAGAGAGAGAGAGAGAGAGAGAGAGAGAGAGAGAGAGAGAGAGGCAGAGAAACGAAGATGAATATGTAAAGGACCTAACGAGAGAAGAAGAAGGAAGAGATGGAGAAAGGAGGTGAAGAGGAAGAAGAGGCGGAGAGGCAAAGGAGGAGGAGGAGGAGGAGGAAGAAGATGAAGAAGAATAACAAGGGAGAGAAGGAGATAAATAGTAAATGCAGTAAAGATGGATGAAATATTAAATGACAGAGGGGAGAGAAACGAAACGAAGAGACGCAGACGGAAGGAGGGAGAGTGAAATATGACGATAATGAAAGAGAGAGAGAGAGAGAGAGAGAGAGAGAGAGAGAGAGAGAGAGAGAGAGAGAGAGAGAGAGAGAGAGAGAGAGAGAGAGAGAGAGAGAGAGAGAGAGAGAGAGAGAGAGAGAGAGAGAGAGAGAGAGAGAGAGAGAGAGAGAGAGAGAGAGAGAGAGAGAGAGAGAGAGAGAGAGAGAGAGAGAGAGAGAGAGAGAGAGTAGGAAGGGGGTAAGACTGATTCACGAAAGACGAAGGGAAATTGACTCCTCAGGGGGTCTAGTTAGCCTTCACAGACTCCTCGCCTGCTGGAAACCCTTAAAAGAGACCAAGGGCACTGGAACCTTGAGGGAGAGACTCAGGCCAATACGAGAAGGATAAGGAATCTAAGCCACTCGAGGGAAGAATCTGGAAGTCTATCTCGTGAAGTGGTAATGTTGCGAAATTGGTTAGCAAATAAGGTTAAGAGTAAGGTAGTAAAGAGAACAAGCAAGAAGTCAAATTAGAGAAGACAAAAGAGGAATGTAGGCAGAATAGGATAGCAATGACTGTAGAAAGAAGCTGGAAGTCTTATGAGGTGGTACAGTGGAACCATGCGTGCTTTGGGGTCCGAGGGGTCTCCAAGCGCACGGGTTCGAATCCTGTCCACGGTCCGAGTGTAGGTTGGGCTTCCTCACTTAGGGCAATGGTTTCCTAGCGGGTGGGCTTTGAGATAGGAGGTACCCTAAAAAGTATCCCCTTTACCCCATAAATTCCCGTGAAAAACCCACATGGTATAAAAAAAAACCGCTTGTAAATAAGGTTATATTCAAGACAAGAAACCAGTCAGTAAAGAGAGAAGCTGAGATTTAGCCTCTTAATGGCAGTATTGTTCCAAAATAAGATAAGAAGGCTGAGTCACTAAAGAGGGAATGATACAAGTTAGATGAAGGCAGAAATGGGAGTTAATGTGCACCAGAAGGAGGACTAAGAGGTTGTGTTCTGGTGTGAGGCGCTGGAGTCACCCTTACGATTACTGTCCCTGAGTTCTTGGTATACATTTGTCTCCCAAGAGTGTTGCTGAGGATACTCTTACATTATTATACTTTTCTTTCCTCTCTTCTTTCTGGTAACCCTCCTCTTCTTCCTCTTGTACCTCCTCCTCTTCTTTCCTTCTCTTCTCTTCGGCCATGACCTCTCCCTAATGTTTTTTGTTGATACACACACACACACACACACACACACACACTCTCTCTCTCTCTCTCTCTCTCTCTCTCTCTCTCTCTCTCTCTCTCTCTCTCTCTCTCTCTCTCTCTCTCTCTCTATACGTTCTCCTCTTCCTCTTCCTCTTCTCTTCCTCCTCCTCCCACCTCCTCCTCCTTTACCTCTTTCTATATATATCGCTCCTTATCCTCGAAAATTTTTCCATCTTCAGCCCTCGATTCTCTGCATTTCTTTTCGACCTCCTCCTCCTCCTCCTCCTTCTCCTCATTCTCCTCCTCCTCCTCCTCCTTCCGCTCGTGTTTCTTGAGTAAATATGGAAATGATAGGTTTCATTTCAATTTCGAAGGAGGAGGAGATGTTGGAGGAGGAGGAGGAGGAGGAGGAGGAGGAGGAGGAGGAGGAGGAGGAGGAGGAGGAGGAGGAGGGAGGAGGAGGAGGAGGAGGAGGAGGAGGAGAAGGAGGAGAAGAGGAAGAAGAAGAAGAAGAAGAAGAAGAAGAAGAAGAAGAAGAAGAAGAAGAAGAAGAAGAAGAAGAAGAAGAAGAAGAAGAAGAAGAAGAAGAAGAAGAAGAAGAAGAAGAAGAAGAAGAAGAAGAAGAAGAAGAAGAAAAGAAAAAGAAGAAGAAGAAAAAGAAGAAGAAAACAAAAGAAGATGAACACCACAACCACCACCATCACCACCACCACCACCACCACCAAGAATAACAAGGGAAGTGTCCATTACCAAACGTCAAACACTGTAAGGCGAGCTGGGAGAAGTTATGGACGAAACAAGGAATCAATCAGGCATTTGTCAGAAGGTTGCTGGAGAAAAACTTCCTCGTGCACTCTGAGAACACTGAATGAGGTACTAGTGTTTCCAGAGAGAGAGAGAGAGTAGTTGCAGTAGTAGAGAGAACACACACACACACACACACACACACACACACACACACACACACACACACAGAGCAGCTTCAAAATTTTCCAGTAACATATATCAGCTAACAATGAATAACCATCTTATCCCGACATTATCCTTAAAATATTTGTTCCTCATATATTTCATTATACACCCTACATCGTCGTTATCTAATAATCATCGTACACCATGCGTCACTGTCAGCATGTAACTCCAGAACGCTGTTGCTTCATGTGCTATAAAAAGGAAAGAGAAAGAGAAAAAGAGAGAACCAAGGTTTTCTCCTCAACAGACACGGTGTTTTCTCACTTTTCTCTGCCACATATTGCCTTGGGAGGAGGAAGAGCGAGGCGGGCAGCAGCCTTCACTATTTTTTCTATGCAGAATCCTGGATGAGATAACCACGCTGTAATATATACTTTTTGCCTGCCGCTGCTCTACTTGTGTTCCTTCTATTAGGGTTAGGAAGGGACGCTGACCCACACTGCTGCCTCGAGGCCGCTGGCTCAGGAGGAGGGGAAAGAAAAGGAGAAGCTGGAGGAGGAAGAGGAGGAGGTGGAAGAACTGGAGGAGGATAACAACGGTAGAGTAGGAGAAGGCTTTCATAGTAGTAGTAATAGTAGTAGTAGTAGTAATTAATTGTCGTGGTGGTGGCAATAGTAGTAGTAGTAGTAGTAGTAGTAGTAGTGGTGTGGTGGTGATGGTGATGGTGGTGGTGGTGGTGGTGGTGGTGGTGGTAATAACAGAAGTAACAGAAGTAACGGCCAGAAATATTCATTCATCGATGTCTCTATCACCGTTTGTTTACTTTCCCTGTCAGTCAGGAAGTTATTTTTTAAAAGTCGCCAACAATGACAAACCTTATATAGAGGAACAGCTGATCAGATTTTGAAGTGAATCTAGATATACATGCGAATCCAAATCTACTTACATAATCTTAAGCAACCCAAGCTATAATTCTGCGGAGATTCGGATAAGGGTGCCAGCTTTCACTAAGTCGATTGGGATTACTTTCCAAATGTAGTTTAGCCCACTTTGAAAATATTCTCACTTTATTAATTGCATGAATAACACTAGTCAGGTTTCACTGAGCTTTCGGAGAACAGTTGCCTGAAGATATGCTTCTATACACAGTCTTTTGCCGCTACGAGTACTCTTGTCTTACTAAGATTGCTTGTAGCTTCAACAAAATTCTATGAAAAAGAAGGATAAAGTGAAAAATAATAAGGAAATAAACACAACACAACCAAATAAATCACCTGCTGTGACAACACTCCTAAACTCTCCTCGTCTCTCTAGTTCTAACTCAATCTTCCTTCCTCCTCCCTCCTCCCACCATCCCACCTTCCTTCCCTTCTTCCCTACACAGCTCCATCTCTCCTCTCTCCCTCCTTCCTCACTCCCTGAAGACTAATTATAAGGCAGGTCGTGGGCGAAGAGGCAGCGTTTACTTTTTTCTCTCCTTCCCTTCCGTTTAATCTGAAATCTCCGAAGACTCCTCGAGTGCCAGTCAGCGTCGCCCTAGCCACGGAGAGCGAGTGATGACGACACCCTAGGGAGAGGTTTTCATGCCTACTATACACTACAAATTCAACATTTAAGAGCCATATTATCTGTTAGCAGGGACGAAGCTACGTATGTGAAAAAACAAATATAAAAAACAATATGATTATTATTTCTGATATTGCTACTGGTGCTGCTACTATCTTTATCACTGCAGCTACTATTACTACTATACTATTACTACTACTACTACTACTACTACTACTACTACTACTACTACTACTACTACTACTACTACTACTACTACTACTACTACTACTACTACTACCATTATAACTTCACCAGGAGCAAGAAGTAAACGACATTTTTCCTCTTCTGTGACAAACAAGGCAGGATCAAAACAACAGCAGACTAAATAAGCAACATGTTAATGGAAAAAAAAAAACTGGGAACCGAAATAGCAATACGTACACCGAAGGTCAAAACAAAATAGATATAGTTTTTCTCACTCTGAGCAGCTCACATTAAATTTACACACGGCTTTCTCTATTTCTGACACGACCCTTTAAAACTATCTCCCCCACATAGAGTTTCAGCGAGTCACTCCAGCCAGTTCATTCCGCGTGAGATCGGGGCCTGTCAGGGGCGTGACGTTCCCTTACATATTGCTCTACTAACCTCCCATACACGCATTCACCCTTTTGATCGTGTAGCAACAGTCCCCTGCCATCCCGCGAGTACTGAACACTGTCCCTCTATCCTTTCAGCATCGCCCCTTCAATCTTGTACCTTGC
>NC_059273.1:5692500-5695000 GCF_017591435.1 Portunus trituberculatus
ATGTTAAAATTGAATGACAAAAAGATTATATATATATTTGATTATATTTCCTCTTCTAAGTGAAAATAATTATGAAACTGGAGTATTTTTCTCTTAAAGCTAATGAGGAAGGCCGGTTCATTAGTATCAAACATTACTTTCCTTCTTAATCATTCGCAGGCACACTTTAAGGCTTTCCATAATGAGTTCAGTTTATGAGGAGGCAGACAACACTTGAATAACTGTAGTGATGCTGCTTCCCTTTGTCGACTTTCTCGCAATTTTACCTCTGTGTTTATCGAACCTGACCAGTGCCGTGCTGTCTCCATAGAAACAAATGTCCTTCAGGGTGTATGCTTTGTGTTTTCTGTTCAGATAAGGTTACAGTTGCCTTGCGCTGTGCTGAGTCTGTAAGGTAATGCTAATTGTGCTCCTCTGGCCTTTCCCATTAGCTGAATTACCGCGAGGATGATTATTAGTCAGAAATGCATTAATCTTGCCCTCCATGTGTCCATTCCTTGTAAATAATGTGCCTATATGAGTTTGTGTGTGTGTATGTACGTATGTATGTATACGTGTATACATGTATGTGTGTATGAATGTACGTATGTGTGTGTGCATGTGTGTGTATATGTATGCAGAGACATAAAGATACAGATAGAAACAGGGAAACGGAGAAAAATTAAAAACTAGAGAGAGAGAGAGAGAGAGAGAGAGAGAGAGAGAGAGAGAGAGAGAGAGAGAGAGAGAGAGAGAGAGAGAGAGAGAGAGAGAGAGAGAGAGACTGTCGGGGTTAAAGCGACACTCACGCGGGCAGCACCAGGTGACTTGAATGATTTGCATATGAAGAGAAACTATTGTTCTTTCCTCCTATTCCTTTCTCCACCTCGACCTCCTACCCTCCCTCCCTCCCTCCCTCCCTCTCTCCCAAAGCCGCGGTGAATAAGGCTCTTGGAAAATAGTAAAGAAATGAATAATAGATCAGATGAAGAGGAGGGGGAATTCACGGACGAGAAATGGAATATAATTTATAAGTGTAACGTACCAACATAAAACCACGCACGTGACTTGACCTCACCTTAGCCTGACCTGAC
This sequence comes from Portunus trituberculatus, assembly GCF_017591435.1. NCBI lineage: Eukaryota > Metazoa > Arthropoda > Malacostraca > Decapoda > Portunidae > Portunus > Portunus trituberculatus. Next base: position 5,693,574 of record NC_059273.1, read on the forward strand.
CTTAACATGACCTGAGAGAGCCTTAGTGACATTTAAGGAAGGTATTTGCAGTGTAGTCACTCAGTTTTATTGAAGTTTTCTTTCCATCATAGACATTACATTAATTTAAACAAAAACGCGTGTTACTCAGTTGTTCATCTTTTCTCTTATAATTCTCATTTGCTCGCGTTTTTTTTCCTTTTATTAATTCTTCATCCCTTTAATATGTTAAGTTCGTGCTGTGTCTCACTCCAAACGTTCATCTTTCCTCTCTTTTGCAGCTTTACAATATTTAATCTCATGTGTTTTGTGTCAACGATGAGTTAGAGAAAAGTGTTTTATTATCCTTGGTTCAGTGATAAGAATTGATATTTAATTTACTTCCTAATCAATGTGTTCATATCTTTTATCGTACATCATTTGTATTTCCCATTTATTCGTTGCTTTCTGTGTGTCAAGGATAGATTACAAATATGTGCAATGAGTTTGGGATTTTTAAGTGTGAAAGCGTTAGATGACATGTAATTATAAACAGATATTTCATCTTTTCCTTCTTTTGTTTATTTCTTCCTATGTGTTCATAATAAATTCAATAATGGGAACTTATAAGAATTATATTTTTAGTCTAACATACAACAAAAATCTAAAAAAAGTCAGTTTAGTATACTGTTACTTAAAAAAAAACTGTACAAAATGACATAAAAAGTTGGTTCTATTAATAAAAACATATCTATTCTTATGTTACGACTTAATAAAAATAAATAGAGAAATGCATACATTTTGGTATTACCTGGTGTGTGCTGCGCTCACCACTTCACACATGCCTAAAGGAACAGTTTGTCTTGGTGGGAAAAAAATACTGTGGCAAGTTCACAGCATATCCCATCCATTCCCACCCCGAGACAGGATCGTGAAGGCGAAGACGAGACAGATGGGTAGGAGAGGTGGAAGAGAAACTCGAGTGGAAGGAGGAGTCGCGTATATTCTTTTTATATTTCAACAAGTCCACTTTTGCAGTGATGGAAGAGAAACATTAAAACTCCACCCTCAGCTTCCTCATCACCTTTCTAAGTATTAAGACACCTGCCTGCAACAAAACTGGCCAATATTTCAGAGTATCAAGATGCTTCGTAACTAAACAAGCCAATCCTTTTGTAATCTCTTTTAATTAAGTTTTTGAGAACAGCTTATTCAGTTTTTCTTTTTACTCTCTCTTTTGTGTACTTCTGATTAGACTCCTAGACATGGAAAAATATATACAAAATTTTAAGTGGGAGTGTGTCATTAAGAGCAGTGTAGCATTTCATTGTATATGATTTCTTTTTATTCCCACAGGCATTTCTCTCAGTGTGGTGGAAAAGTGCCTCTAATTAAGAGTATTACTGAATGCCAGAAAAAAGTGTCTTCCTTTGCTGGTTAGTGCTGCTACTGATGGTGGTGGTAGTGGT
>NC_059273.1:5707500-5717500 GCF_017591435.1 Portunus trituberculatus
TTATTCAAAGCATCCCTAAAAGGTGTGTGTGTGTGTGTGTGTGTGTGTGTGTGTGTGTGTGTGTGTGTGTTTGAGTGTGTGTGTGTGTGTGTGTGTGTGTGTGTGTGGGTGGTTGGGTGGTTGTTTTCCCAGTGTGTATTGTCGGTTCATAATAAAACCGAGGAGGAAAAGCAAGAGAAAGCGGAGGAGGAGGAGGAGTTGGAGGAGGAAGAGGAGGAGGAGGAAGAGAAGGAGGAGGAGGAGAGAATAAAGGACAAATACCAAGAAGGAAAAGGTGGATGTTTGAGAACAAAAGAAAATGAAATGGAGAGAGAGAGAGAGAGAGAGAGAGAGAGAGAGAGAGAGAGAGAGAGAGAGAGAGAGAGAGAGAGAGAGAGAGAGAGAGAGAGAGAGAGAGAAGTGTGTTGTGTGTGTGTGTGTGTGTGTGTGTGAAGTAAAACAGTGTGTGTGTGTGTGTGTGTGTGTGTGTGTGTGTGTTATCTTCGTCACGACAGCTGAGAGAGGCTGTTGGCTAAGAGTGGTTGATTGGATGACAACATGAGATAGGCTCTCTCTCTCTCTCTCTCTCTCTCTCTCTCTCTCTCTCTCTCTCTCTCTCTCTCACACTCTCTCTCTCTTATTGACATACCCATTCACTGGCTAACTGCAATTACTGACCTAATGACTTATTGTGGCGAGTTAATGACTGGCTGACTTACTGAATGTGTGACTTGGTGCCTGACTCACCGACTGAATGACTGCCTGGCTGACTGACTGATTAACTGACTAATTGCTACTAAATAATGAACGGCTTTTTAACTCTCCCCACTCCCCCCACCCTCTCTCTCTCTCTCTCTCTCTCTCTCTCTCTCTCTCTCTCTCTCTCTCTCTCTCTCTCTTGCTAGATAAATAATTACAGAATATCAAATTAAAATGGTGATAAATTTGACCGGAATAAAAGGTTAGAGATGAGAGAGAGAGAGAGAGAGAGAGAGAGAGAGAGAGAGAGAGAGAGAGAGAGAGAGAGAGAGACGGAAAAGCCACACACGTCCACACTTGAACACAGACAAACAGACAGACGAACAAAACACATAAAAAGCGGACGGAAACGAGGCGAAGTTAAAGAAAAGTGAGTGAAAGTGAGCGAAAGAGAGAGAGAGAGAGAGAGAGAGAGAGAGAGAGAGAGAGAGAGAGAGAGCGTGTGGGCGTGCAGGTGTGGTATCTTAAGGCTCATTTCACGGCTAGGGAAAGTTAGTCAACCTGCCTAATTCAGTTTAGTGCGGGAAAGAATTTTTTTTTTTCTTCTAATCTTGTTTTACCTTCAGAACTGCTTTCATTCTTTTGAAATCTCTCTCTCTCTCTCTCTCTCTCTCTCTCTCTCTCTCTCTCTCTCTCTCTCTCTCTCTCTGATTAAGTTCAAGAGCAAAATTAATATTATGATTTGAATAACCTCCTAACATTCTTTTTTTCGGGTTTTTCTTTCTTTTTTTCTCTCTTCCTTTATTTGCCTTACTTTCTACCGATTTTCGTTCTTCCTTTTAATTCATTTCCCTTCTTTGTTTCTTTTTTTCCCTTTTGTAGGGTTTAAATCTTCCAAGTTTTGTCCTTTTTCTTTCTCATCGTTCTTATAATTCTTAAGTGTTTTGTAAAGGTTCATGCATATTTTATTTTCCTCCTCCTCCTTCTCCTCCTCCTCTTCGTCCTCCTTTTCCTCCTTCTCCTCCTCATCCTTCTCCTCCTCCTCCTCCTCCTCCTCTATTTTTACTTAAGTTCTGTGGGAGTTATGAAATAAATTAATCTTCTTCATTCTCCTCATTCGCTCCACGCAATTCTTTTTCCTCTCCTCTCGTAATTTTGTTGAGTCTGTCCTTTCCCTTCAATGCGACTACCACCAACAATACTAGTTCCTCCTCCTCCTCCTCCTCCTCCTCCTCCTCCTCCTCCTCCTCCTCCTCCTCCTCCTCCTTCAGAGAATAACACAACAGGTGGTCGCTTTAAAAATTCAAACAAGAACAACAACAACTTTCCAATCCGGACATCATACACAAAGGGAGAGAGAGAGAGAGAGAGAGAGAGAGAGAGAGAGAGAGAGAGATTCTATGTAACATTCTGATATTTACATACTTTTGTTGTAGTTAACTTTTTCTCCTTTTTTTTCTTTTTTTCGATAACCTCAGAAAATACAAAAAATATCTTAAAATGTTATACAAGCTTTATATTTTGATCTCTGCCTTCCTCGTGCCACCAATCGTCCAGTTTTGCTCTTTAATATTCAAACTTTCATGCCAGCCACTAACTTTTCCTTACATCATTCTACACTTTTCTTTCATAAGCATGCATTCACTTTGACCGTCATTGCTACAACTTGATGAAAATAACTTGAATCTGAAAATAATATCACTAGACATCCAAATTACTCTCTCTTTCTCTTTCTCTCTCTCTCTCTTTCTTTCTCTAACTCTTTCTCTTTCTCCCTCTCTCTCCCATGACCTCGAAATAAAACCGTAATTCTCTTTCTCACCTTCAAGCCTCCTCACTGTCTTCCATCCCTTCTCTTCTCCCTCTCCTTCCCTCCTTCCTCCTTCCCTCCTTCCTTCCATTCCCTTCCTTCCGTCACTACTTCTATCCTTCCCTTGTACCTTATCTTCCTTCCTTTTCTCTCTCCATCCATTACCTCCATCCTTTTCCTTTTCTTAGTCCTCTCCTTTTACCTATTATCTTCCCTCTTCCCTGCTACCTCTTCCTATCCTCCTCCATCCTTACCTCCCTTCGTCCTTCCCTTCTTCTGTCCTTCTCTCCTTTCCTCCTCCTTCTCCACATCCCTCCCTCCCTTCTTTCCTCCACAATATCACAAGACGCATACTTTACGACAATCCTTTCAAGCTCGTTTATATCAGGTCAGAGAGAGAGAGAGAGAGAGAGAGAGACAGTAATTCTGAAGGCCTTAGCTTTGATACCTTCCTGCCGCCCTAAGCTTGAGTAAACAGCTTTATCCCTTTACGTCCTTGTATTAGCTCTCTCTCTCTCTCTCTCTCTCTCTCTCTCTCTCTCTCTCTCTCTCTCTCTCTCTCTCTCTCTCTCTCGGCTACCAGGGAATCATTATTCTTAGTCGTAATTTTAACAGATGTGTTTATTTACATTCACCTGTTTAAGAGAGAGAGAGAGAGAGAGAGAGAGAGAGAGAGGTGGGATGAAGATATTCCATACTGGGACCTTTCTCTCTCTCTCTCTCTCTCTCTCTCTCTCTCTCTCTCTCTCTCTCTCTCTCTCTCTCTCTCTCTGGACGGAGGGAGGAAGAGAATATACAGGGCAAGGAAGAGGAGGAGGAAGATTTGAACAAGAAGAAAAATAGAAGAACGAAGAAACTGACGACGAAAAGAAGAACAAGTAACACAAGGAGGAGGAGGAGGAGGAGGAGGAGGAGGAAAAAGAAGAGGAGGAGAACAAGAGCAATAACAAAGAAGCAACAAGACATCACCAACAAAATAGAAAATATAACGATAGCGAAAAAAAATTAAAAACTAACTGGCCAAAAACGACCCTAAAGACAGGTGTGTAAATGGACAGGTGAGGGCTGGTGGGAGGGACAGGTGTGGGCAGGTGTCAGGGCCGTGTTCATTAACCTGGAACACGCCACTCTCCCCTTCACTCCAGCCCTCCAGGGAGCCTATATCTTTCTGAGAGGGAAAATATTATACTTTCACCTCACTTGACTTTCCTTCACCTTACCTGTCTCGTTACTTGCCTACCTGTACCACTCACCTGTTTACCTGTCTACCTGTGTACTCTTACCTTAGTTGCCTGGGTGTTCATAACTTTATCTACCTCGTTAGCTGTTGTTTTGCACGTTTGCTTAATTATTCCTTACTTTCTTATTCTCTTGTTTATTAATTCATGTTTTGTTTCTGTGTTTTGTCCTCTTGTGTGTGTTTTTTTTTTTTTTTTTTATTCTCTATTTCTTTGTCTATTTTCATATTTCTTATTTTTTTTTTCTCTTTCATTTCTCGTGTTCCAGTTTATCGAAGGAGTTCTATGTTTTTTGTTTTTTTTGTTTTTTTCGTCTTTCATTTTCTTTTTTATGTTTTTATTTTTTGTATTTGTCCTTTTCTCTTATCTCCCTCCACATTCATCTTTTCCACGGCTTTTAAATGCTTCTCTTTCTCTCTCTTTCCTTCCCCCTTTTGCACATTTGTCTCTTTCTCTCTTTATCTCTCCTCCTGCTCCTGTTTTTAAATACCACACACACACACACACACACACACTCTCTCTCTCTCTCTCTCTCTCTCTCTCTCTCTCTCTCTCTCTCTCTCTCTCTCTCTCTCTCCTCCTCCTACTCCTGTTTTAAATACCACACACTCTCTCTCTCTCTCTCTCTCTCTCTCTCTCTCTCTCTCTCTCTCTCTCTCTCTCTCTCTCTCTCTAAGTAAATGAGAACTACATTTTTTTCTGCGTGGAAGGAACTCTCCCAGCAACGTTCTCTTCCCCCTCCTCCTCCTCCTCCTCCTCCTCCTCCTCCTCCTCCTCCTCCTCCTCCTCGTTACTGATCTCATGGCCTCTCCTCTTCCTATTATTGGAAACCTATTTTTTTCTCTTTTGTTTATTTTCATTTCCATAACGGTAAGATCAAGATCAAGAGAAAGTGAGAGAGAGAGAGAGAGAGAGAGAGAGAGAGAGAGAGAGAGAGAGAGAGAGAGAGAGAGAGAGAGAGAGAGAGAGAGAGATTAAACTAGAATCTAAAAATAAAATCAGGAATGCTTAGAGAGGAAAGGAAAAAAAAATAGGAAAAAAAAATAAGAGGCGTGGGTTTGCATACTGAGAGCCCTAAACGTAATCCTGCTATAACTAGACTGCAGGCTTAAAGAAAACGGGAAGCGAGGCCGTAACTCAGGCACCGATAAATAACAAGGGAGGACCCAGGTATAATGAAATATCGGTGAAAAATGCGTAATCCAGAGAGAGAGAAAGAGAGACAGAGAGGGGGGGGAGAGAGAGGGTGGGGGAGGGGAAAATAAATTAACATGACTAAAATTAAAAAGATAGAAAAAAATGAGTTATGGAAAACTAAAATAAAATCAAGTAAAGCGATGCCAACCTTTATTTTCCCTCGGTATTAGACGCACGAGAAGCAAGCAAAGGCCGGATAAAGGAGGGGAGAGGCGGAAAAATGGAGGAGATGAGGTGAAGGGAGGAGACGTGAGCAGGATGTGATGAGGGAAAAAGAAGATGAGGTGGAGGGATGAGGTAAATGAAAGGAAAAGGCTGAAAATCCACAGGTGGGAAGCAGATAGGAGCTAATTAGAAGTAAACAGGAAAGAAAAATTACAAAAACACTAAAAATAAAAACTAGAGATAAATGAGAGAAAGATTAAGACAAAAAAAGACATGAAATCAATAGCATAAAATAAAATAGAAGACAGGAAGACACTAAAAGAAATGAACAAAAATATAGATGCGCCATCGGAACAAAAGTACAAAAAGGAACTCAAAACTATAAACTGAAGAAATAAATAAAAATGAACATTGAATAACGTAAAGAAAACCAAGGAAAGGAGGAGATAGGATGATGTCTTAAGGAACTCACATTGACAGAGAGCTAAATGAAAAGGAAAAAAAAAAACCAGATAAATGATGAACAGTAGTGGAAGAAGAGGAATGAAAAGAAGTGACAATGAAGGGGAAAGGGAAAGTAAGAGATAGGAGAGTAAAAGAGGGAAAAGGAAACGTATAAGAGAATGGTAAGGAATGGGTAACAAAAGACAAGGGAGAAAAGAAAAGGGAAGGAGGAAAGTAGAAGGGAAGGGTAAGAGAGAAGTAAAGGAAGATAAAGGAGAGGTAAAGGAAGACAAAGGGAATGTAAGGGAATGAAGAAAGTAGAAGAGAAAGATAAGGAAGAGGGAAGAAGGAAAGAGAAGGCAAGAGAAAGAAGAAATTAGAAAGGAAAGATAAGGGAGAAATAAAAGGAAGATAAGGGAGAGGTAGAAGAAGATAGAAAGAGAAGGTAAGGGAAAGGAGAAAGGTAGAAGAGAAAGGTAAGAAAGGAGAAAAGGAAGATAGAAAAGGGAAGGTAAGAAAAAGAAGAAAATAGAAAAGAAAGATAAGAAAGAGGTAAAGGAAGATAAGAGAGGAGTAGAGGAAGATACAAAGGAAATGTAAGAGAAAGGAATGGATGGTTCCAGGAAGTTTATTTTCTAACTAAAGGCTTTCAGAAGAATATGGAATTGGGTGACCTTGAGGAGAGAGAGAGAGAGAGAGAGAGAGAGAGAGAGAGAGAGAGAGAGAGAGAGAATATTAAAACTTGCAACAAAATAACAGGAGAACAAAGACATACGAAAGGAAACAATAGGAGAGAGAGGGAAAAATAACAATAACTGAAAATAACGAAGGAACAAATAATGGAAGAGAGAAAGAATGAAATATGACGCGAAAAATAAGTGACGAACGTGAACTGGAAGCCAAAGGAAAGCTGGAAGAAGATGAAAAGGAGGAAAAGAAGAAGAAGAAGCAACAACAACAACAACAACAACAAGATGAAGAAGAAGAAGAAGAAGAAGAGAGGAGGAAAAAGAAGAAAATCAGAAGAAATAGCACAAAAAGAAATAAAAGAGACGAAAGAAGAAATATACAACAAGAGCAACAACAGCATTAAAAGAAACAAGAACAATCTAAAACATATATAAAAAAAAAAACAAAACCAAAACAACACCGAACGAAACGAAAAACTCCACACACTAAACAATCAATGAGAAAGAGTCGAGACGTGAAAATGTGCCGTGTAAGTTTGCCGAGCGTTAAGTGAAGCTACATACATTAGCAGCGCGCCTCTCCCCCTCTGCCTTCAAGCCCAGACTGTCCAGAAAGTTGCAGCGCGGAAAGTATGCCAGTGCTAAAGAAAGAAGCGATCCTTAAGTGCAGCAAGCGTCCTGAGAGCCAGTTTGCCCAAATGTCCCTTGGTGCCTAGAACGAAATGGACTCAGGCACATGCGAGGCGTCCAGTGCATGAGTTAGTGCATAAGAGAGAGCATGAGGGAGTGTATGAGAGTGCATGAGATAGTCCTTCATACATACACTCATGCAGGCACACAAACATTAATACTTGCAATACAGTGAACGCCTTTGAGAGTTAACGATATTCTCTTTGGTAACGGAGCAAGAAGTGTTTGATATGTTAATTGTTGATGAATAGTTTGTCCAAGTAGCAGCCTGTAATGTGCAAGACAAGACGTAGCCTCAAGTTACAAGCTTACTGAAAAAATACTTGAATCCTGATGTTTAGTGGAATTAGAAGATCAGAACAGCACCTCAGTTGGTTTTTAATTATTGATGTTTTGTTAACCTTGGCTGGCCGGTTCCCTCCTACATAAAAAAAAAAAAAAAAGAAAATGGAGTAGATGAAGAATGAAGTGCTTGACAAGTGGATATATAGAAACAAAAGATAGACTTTCAGCTAAAGGGAAAAATATAAAAATAGACATAAATGGAGAACATAGTGCCTGAGAAATTAAGATAAAAAGAGAAACAGATATATACAAAGAGAAAAAGCCAAAAAATAAAGGTACATATACCTAGATATGCATAAGCCTTGATAACAGAAGGAAGCGCCAAACAAATGGAAACAAATAAGACGTAGTAACACTGTGCCAGCATTGTACAGAGTCTAGTCTGTGAAATGTGCTTCTATATGTGGCGGAACGTGGCGGAACATATGTAACACTTGTGAAAGCAATACACGAACGGAAACTAGTATGTGAAACGGGCAGTAATACAGTCTTACCTTGACACACACACACACACACACACACACACACACACATCACCCGCATTTACCTTCACCTACATGCTCACATCTCAATTAACACACACACACACACACACACCATAGCCTAAACACACACTCCCTTCCAGCGAACAGTGAAGACAAACTCTCAGAATTCAAACAGACATTAACTCATTAGCAGGGATGTTCGAATCAGTGAAGCCCGTAGTGAACGAAGCATTGAAACGAGCTCTTTCCAAACCCAGGCAGAGAAGAACTGAATATAAAAAAAAATACTTAATGCATAGTGAAGCAGAGAAATTACTTAACTTCGGGCAACAGAAAGGAGGAACGAATGATAATGAATTAATTATAAACCAAGCTTGACAAAAAATGAAGAAAAAAGAAATGGAAAATGCAAAAGAGGGAAAATTAATAACTGGGAGGCAAAGAGGAGAAAATAATGAATGACAATGCAAACCAAGAGAGAGAGAGAGAGAGAGAGAGAGAGAAGTAAAGCAGAAAGCGAAGCAACGAAACACTCGCTTCACATAGACACGAAGCTTCAGATGACCCGCGTCGGAGCAAGAGGATGCTTTACTCGCTTTATTTAACAAGACTCTTAATAAACAAACAGTGGAGAAGCAGGAAGAGAAAGAGGAGGAGGAGGAGGAGGAGGAGGAGGAGGAGGAGGAATGCAAGACCGAAGAGAGAAAATAAACAAGAAGAGAAAGGAGGAAAAGGGAAAGAGGAAAAGGAAGAGGAGAAGAGCAAAGAGAAGGTAGAGACGGAGTAAAAAGAGAAGAAAACGGAGGATAAGGAGTCGAAGGAAGAGAAGGAAGAGAAAGAAGAAGAGGAAGAAGAAGATGAAGAGGAGAGGAAAAGAAAAGAACACATAAGAAAGAAGGAAGAGAAAGGAAAAGAAAAAAATTAAGAGGAGCATAAAGAAGAGAAAGAAGATGTCGAAAGGAAACAGGAGGATGAGGAAGAGGAAAAGTAGAAGAAGAGTAAATCAAGAGTAGAAAGAGTAGAAGGAATGAGGAAGAGGAGGAATCAGGTGAGAAGGACGTTTTTCTTTGTGTGTGTGTGTGTGTGTGTGTGTGTGTGTGTGTGTGTGTGTGTGTGTGTGTGTGTGTGTGTGTGTGTTAGTCTTCTCTTAACATCACACACTTCAGAGGCGGTTAATGGGAGAAGCTTGGCAGGTATGCAAACACAAAACTACTGATCTTCTCTCTCTCTCTCTCTCTCTCTCTCTCTCTCTCTCTCTCTCTCTCTCTCTCTCTCTCACACACACACACACACACACACACACACACACACACACACACACACACACACACACACACACACACAAACACACAAACACACCTGTTGAGTTCGGAGAGTAATGAATGTCAAAGCTGACAAGGAGACAAAAAGAGAAAGAGGAAGATAAATAGACAGAGAGAGAGAGAGAGAGAGAGAGAGAGAGAGAGAGAGAGAGAGAGAGAGAGAATGAATATACATCAAGCAACACCAAGTTTTTTTTTTTTTTACTTTCGTCGCCAAAGTTTTTTCTCTCTCTTTTTCGTATGTGAAAGAAAAAACGTGAAGAAAAAAAGAGAGAGAAAAGAAATTCGTGGTACTAGTTCTTCTTCATCATCATTCTTCTTCTTCTTCTTCTTCTTCTTCTTCTTCTTCTTCTTCTTCTTCTTCTTCTTCTTCTTCTTCTTCTTCTTCCTCTTCTTGTGGAAGTTTGAAGAAACACAGTGGAAAGGGAGAGAAATTGTACACTGGAGAGAACCTAAGCAAAAAATAAAGAAATAAAAGAAAATAATGAATATGGAAAAAAAATATTTAAGATATAAGAAAAATATAAAAGAAAAAAGAAACAAAGATATTTATGTATATTGACTGCTTTGTTCTTTAATTATTTTCCACAATTTTATTTTATTTTTTTCTTCAATTCTTATTCTAGTTGTTTATCCATCTATTTATCTATTTCGTTCATTATCCATTTTTCTATGTATGTTTTTGCTTATCCATCTACTTGTTTATTCATCATTTTCTTTCTCCATTCACTCTTTCATTCATTTATTCATTTCTTTATTCTAACTTCTCTACTTGTTTATACATTAATTTTTTTATCGACTTTATCATTCATTTAATTTGTTATCTAAGTTTTCTTCATTTATCTACCTTTCCTCTTTCACTTACTATCTTTATCTTATCCCCTTCCTTCACACTCATTTCTTCCTTACATTACTTCTATCATTCATTATATTTATC
>NC_059273.1:5727500-5730000 GCF_017591435.1 Portunus trituberculatus
CACGTACGCAGTAATGGATAGACAAATTGACAAACAAACAGACAGATACGGATGGAAAGTGACAGACAGACAAAGATGGAAATATAGACATATAAACAAGGGTAAAAAAATAGATAATAAAAAATAAAAAAGGGTGTTGTCTGTATTTTCATAAAGTACGACAGTGACTATTGATCATGTTAATATTAATGATGTAGTGGTGGTGGTGATTGTTGTTGTGGTGGTGTTATGATGTTTTCTCGTTAAAGTAAGAATAGTGAGGTGGTGGCAGTGATGGTGTTGGTGGTGATGTAATACTTGTAGCAATGGTAGTAATGATAAAATATATCCTTTATCTCAGGGTGGGAGGTAGACAAAGATTATTTCATTGAGCGAGTACACACACACACACACACACACACACACACACACACACACACACACACACCTGGTAAGGAGCGGTTGACAATAGTGTTGGATCTCTCTGTCTACCCAGCAGCCTTTCAATGACATGGATAACAACATTTGTAAAACTCAATTGTTTGCGTAAAGTCTCCCCCGGTTCTCCAACTCCCCAGAGAATGCCTCTCCCTTCCTTCTCTCCTACTCTCACCTCTCCCTCCCTATTCCTTATTTTTCCTCCCTAATTTTATTCCTATGTTCCTAGTTTGTTTTTCTTTCTATTTTCCTGCCTTTCTCTTTAATTGTGATTGATTTTCTTATATATTCTCTCTCTCTCTCTCTCTCTCTCTCTCTCTCTCTCTCTCTCTCTCTCTCTCTCTAACCGTAGCTCTCTTCCCCCGTCCATCTTTCCCTTCCTGCTCCATTTCCTCACTTTCCTCTTCCATCATCGCTTTCCTCCTATATCCATCTTTTTTTTTTTATTTCGTTACTTTACTTCTCTATCCTTCTTTTCCTTCATTTATTTCTCGTCCTCCATTCGTCACTTTTGTCCTCCTTCCTCCATTTCCTCACCCACCCATGTGCACCACCGTCCTTCCACTCTCAATGTCAACCCAACCATCAATTTTGCACTTTCAATTCCAGTTTTTTTTTTTACCATCTCTTTCCTTCTCCACCCTTCCCCCACCTGCTCACTTACCTACCATCCCCTCTATTCGTTCCTCCTTCCCTTTCCTCCTTCCCCTCCTCCTCCTCTTACTTCCTCTCCCCTTCCTTTCTCTGCAACACATGTTCGAGACAAAAATACGATACGTTTCCAAATAAACAAACAAAAACCAGCCAGGAGAGTATCAAATGCACGCGATATTTTTACCACAAATCAAAAACGTAAAAAGAACTCACAAAAAAAAATGAAAACAAAGCGAAAAAAAAAAAGATGTCCCTGGAAACGTTTTACTCGAGGTTTTGACGTATAAGGAAACGTTTCGGAAAATATTGTGCCTATAGCTTTGAAACGTTTACTGGTTGATGTTTAAGTGAAAATAAAATGGAAAACGTGCTCTTGTAAACGTTCTGATGAAGAGAGAAGTTCATGTTTAGTGAAAAAAAATGATGTAATAGATAAAAGCAAAATTGAATGCATAGATATAAACATTAAGTGATAATTCTAAATGAGACAGAAAAAGATGGAAAAAACTGGGAACTAAAAGAAAAATAATGGTGAGAGAAAATATAAGAGAGAAAAAAGAGAGGAAACAAACAGAGGAATATAAAAGACACCTGAAGACACAATTAAAAAAAAAAAGAGAGAGAATGGAAGAGAAGAGAAAAATAAAGAATAAATATAAAAAAAAGATGACTATAAGATAAAAAGGGAAATGTATAAAAAAAAATTTGATACATTTAAATAAGAAATGTTTTGAACAGAATATAAAACTTGATGTAATTAACTAAAAAAAAAGTATGATAAAATGAACATGAATTCTCTAAACAGGATGCAATACAAGAAAAATAAAATTGAATAAAAATCAAACAAAATGAGAAAAATAAAAACAATGTAATTTTCTGTTTGGTCTTTTCAGGGATGGCAATTTTTTCATCAGCCATATTTTCCCACATATTTTCCCACTGGCCATATTTTCCCACTGGCCATATTTTCCCACATATTTTCCCACATACATTTTTCTGAACATATTTTTACACTGGCCACATTTTCCCACATACTTTCCCACTGGTCAAATTTTCCCTTATATTTTCCCACTGACCATATTTTCCCACATACTTTCCCACTGGCTATATTTTTCCACACACTTTTCTATTGCTCATATTTTCTACAAATTTTTCCACTGGCTATATTTTCCCACATATTTTTCAACTGGTCACATTTTTCCACATACTTTTACTCCTCATACTTTTTTCCTTTCTTTCCTTTCTGGTTTTCTTGGCCAGAATCCTCAACACGTGGAAAAGAAAGAAAAATCACATAAAACTAAACAAAAAAGAAAGAAAAAAAGAAAAAAAAGAAATATGTTGATAGATAATATGAAATAGAACAATTAATTAAATCTAAATCAGATAAAAAAAAAATAACATGATCGTGTTTTCCTTTAAAAGAATT
>NC_059273.1:5732500-5735000 GCF_017591435.1 Portunus trituberculatus
AAGTAGTCAGGTGCCTTGGTCAGCCGCTCAATCTCTTCCTCTTCTTCTTGTGGCTTCTTTTGCCTTTGTTTTGTTACGTCGTGGTGTTGTTCTTGGCCGTCTACGCCTCTACCATTGTTTCTTTCCTCTAGGCGTGTCAAGAAAGGATGTGACACGAGGGAACACTGTCAGTCTTTCATTATAGTAAGTTATTTGTCTCTTTATTCTTTAGTTTGTTCACTCACATTCCACTCACTGTCAATAATAGCCACATACCTGCTGTCTTCCTTGCTGCTCTCTGCGGGCATGTGATGATACTTGGTCTACTGTCCGCTTCTCTAACGGGGATGAAATATTGATAGTTTATGTGTGTGGTTTTAAGATTTAGTTATAGTTTATTATTTTGTGTGAAATTCCTGTGGTTGATGTTGTCTTATCAATCAATTTCTATCTATTTATATTCCATCTTTTTTTATATTAATTTTTACGTATTAATTAAGGCAATATTGGTTAAATTCACCTGTTTCATAACGACGTAGTTGTCGTGTTTTATATTACATGGCTCTTTGCTTTCGTGTTTATATTTTTTCTCTTTTTCCCATCTTTGTTCTTTCTTCCAGTTATTTCCTCAATTTCTCCATTCTTTCGTGCCGTTCATATCTTTTTGGAATTTCTTGGGTTACAAAATAGTAAATTAATCTTCCCTCTACGTCGACAAGAGATGGGTAAGGAGAAGTATTTCATAATCTGTTCGTCCTCGTCTTCATATTATGTATTGCGTGTCTCGTACTGCCGCCCCAGGCCCTGAGTATACATAATATATAGAATTTAAAGTGTTTCACATATGTAACAGCGTGGCGTGTGGAGAACGTTCATTGCAAGGGATCCATAAAGGGAGATAATCTGGGATCGTGTTATCAAATGTTCCTAAGTCGTATTTTCACAAGTTATTAAGATTTCAAGGTATTCTCATTATTTCATTGATCGTTTCAGCGTTTTCAATTTCCATAGTGACAAAAAAAAAAGTTGAAAATCCGAGTAATATGTTTTGTAACCACTGAAAACTGTTCATAAGGGATTTGCTGTTACTTAATATGAGATTAGAATTTCACGGGCATTTTAACATTGTTTTTTTTTTATAATTCTTCTGAAAAGCAATTTCTAGATTATCAACAGAACCTGGCTATTCTTTTATGTGGCTTTTAAAGTAGTCATAGTGGGAGAATAAAGCGTTTTTAAGGATGTTTTCTATAGGTTTTTTTTATAGTCGGTACATAACATTTCTTCATTATTAAAAGCGGAATGACTCTTGAGGACTCGGCTAACCATCTCAGTGACCTCTGAAAAACAAGTCGTGACAAGAGGGCAGAGAGTTTTAAAGTGCTTTCTTCATGGATTTAGAGACATATGAACAACATTTCTACATTATCAACTGGAAAGATACCCTTGAGAGAACAGGTAATCGTCACTGTGACCTTTGAAAATAGGCATAGTAAGAGAGCAAAGCGCTTTAGAAGACTGGCCACGGAGCTGTGAACACGAGGACTTCACACTATAGTAAATAAACAAATCCCCACAAGCACCAGTCTTTGCACGAGTAAAGAGCGTAAAGATTTCACGTGATAATTAGTGTTTGTATGAGAAAATAGGAGAAATACACGAATACACGCCTTCGGACAAGATCTCAGTAATATCTGGTGAGTAACCGCACGTACGTAAAACAGTTAAAGCCACACCACTCTAAACCCATCGCTAGAGGGGAGAAAAGATACAATAGTAGTGGTCATATTGCGTCCTGCTTTTTTCTATCTCCTATATAACATCCTTTCCTTCAGTGAACAGCGCCTCACTGCCTTGCATCGGTTTAGTATCAGTCACTACAGCTCATACTCGCCTCATAAGGACGTATAATCAGTTACATTTGTTATTTCCTCTTCCTTTGTGTTCTTTGATGCTTCACCTCCCAGTGTTGTAAGTTAACCATCTAAGAATTCTCATACGGGAACCTAAGATCACTTTTTTTTCACATTTTGTCTTCCTTTGTGTTCCTTTACGCTCCACCTCCCAGTAACCATAAATCCGTATTTTTGTTTTTGTGTTCCTTTGTGTTTTTATGCTTCGCCTCTCAGTCTTGAAAGTTAACCATCTGATAAGCCTCGTACGGAAACATAAGATCACTCGTCTTTCTTTTTTTTCTTTTACATTTCGTCTTCCTTTGTGTTCCTTTCCATTCCACCTCAACGTCTTGAAAATTTATTATCTGATTATCCTCGAGAACATCAGATCACTCTTTTTTTTTTACATTTCGTCTTTCTTTGTGTTCCTTTCCATTCCACCTCCGCGTCTTGAAAGGTAACAGCAACACACTCCTCCGTCTTGCTTTCCCCTTCACTCTCCCTCTTTACTCTCCGCCTCAGAATTCTCACCCCTTTTCCTGCGTCCCTTCCTCCATCAGGGAGATAATGAAGTAGGCATCTCCTGCTCCTTATCTCCTGCCAGGTGAGAGAGGAGTGCGAGAGAG
>NC_059273.1:5740000-5760000 GCF_017591435.1 Portunus trituberculatus
CTTTTTCTTCCTCCTCCTCCTCCTCCTCCTCCTCCTCCTCCTCCTCTATTAGATATGATCAAAATAAGTCCATATCCTCCCTAACTCCATCTTTTTCCTCCTCCTTTTCTCCTCCCTCCTCCATTCCTTACTCTCCCTCTCTCTCTCTCTCTCTCTCTCTCTCTCTCTCTCTCTCTCTCTCTCTCTCTCTCTCTCTCTCTCCTACATTCCTTCCATTTCCTCAATCCTCTGCACTTTACCTTCATTAGCTTCCAAAGTTCCCTTCTCCTCCCTTCTCCTGTTTTCCTACCAGTCTGTATTCTTCCTCTTTTCCCTCCTTCCCTTCCCTTCTTGCTTTTACTCGTATCCGCCCCCCATCTCTTTCTCTCTTCTTTCCCTCCCTTCCTCCTCCCTTTCTTCCCTGATCTGCTTTCTTGCCTCTCTCATCTTTGGCTTTTTACTTCCTCTCCCAACCAGGAGATTCAATTCGTACCATAATATCGGCACGACCCAAAATAAAAAAAAAATGCTCGCCCGCTTCAGTCAACGTCGGGCGGGGCAGCGACGAGACGAGACGGGAGCAAGAGGTATAGAGGGAGAGATAGAAGGCACAGGTACTGGAAAGGTGATATTGACTGATGAGATAGTGAAGAAAAAGTAATAGAGCTGTGAACGAATAGGAAGAACGAGGTAAGGTACAAAGGATAGGAATAAAATAAGAGTATATAGGATAAGGAAGGTAAGGAATAAGAGATATAGAATGAAAAGGTATAGAGGGAAATAAGTGACAGATAGAGTATTGATTAAATAATTGAAGTGTGACAGTGTGGGAAACAAGACAAGACAGTTAGAGAATATTTTGTGGTGAGACATATAATAAAAATATAAAAGACACATATAGTAGTGAAAAATAAGATAAATCGTAGTGTGAATAAGGAAAACGTGTTAAGATGGAGGAAAGGGTAAAGTAATGGACATCGTAGGGCGACATTACAAAGGAAGGGGTAATAATGTAAGGGACAATGGTTAATGAAGGTAATTGGACGGCGAAGGAGTTAAAATTAAATTACTGAGAAAGGAAATAAATGTGGATAATAGAGAGCAGGCTGGAGGTGTGAATTGAGAGAGAGAGAGAGAGAGAGAGAGAGAGAGAGAGAGAGAGAGAGAGAGAGAGAGAGAGAGAGAGAGAGAGAGAGAAATGTCATGTAAGGAAGAGCCACCACCAAACCAAAACACACACACACACACACACACACACACACACACACACACACACACACACAGAAAGAAAAACCAAAAAAAAAAACGACAAAAAAACTGAGAATGACGAAAAAAAAAGACAAAAATCAATGAACAGAAAGTACGAGGAGAGGAAGACCAGAGAGAAGGAGAAAGGGAGAGTGAGAGGGAGAGGAGAGAGAGAGAGAGAGAGAGGGAGAGGCGGATATTAGCCTGGAGGAGCATTCACCACTTCTGGAAGGCAACACTGTCACTTTTGCACCCTACGCCTTTATCTGCGCGACCCTGCAGAAGGCGCCGACGAAAGGAGTGTTCGATTTCAGTTCGTCCTCATCCGGTGCTCTCTCTCTCTCTCTCTCTCTCTCTCTCTCTCTCTCTCTCTCTCTCTCTCTCTCTCTCTCTCCCTAGTACATTCAGTCCTTTCATTATTCTCTTTGTTTTTCTGTGTCTTCATCTTCTTTTCCTCTCTCTCTCTCTCTCTCTCTCTCTCTCTCTCTCTCTCTCTCTCTCTCTCTCTCTCTCTCTCTCTCTCTCTCTCTCTCTCTGATAAAGCACATCATTACATTATGTTCACTACCTTTTCTTTCATTATAACCGCAATACCTCCTCCTCCTCCTCCTCCTCCTCCTCCTCCTCCTCCTCCTCCTCCTCCTCCTCCTCTTCCTCCTCCTCAGAATGGTGAAGTAGGTGTGTAGAGGAGGAGAAGAGGCAGGATGGTCCTTCACTTGCAGGTGTGAGAGGACAAGAAGTGAGAGAAAGTGAGACGAGCCTAAGGGGAAGAGAGAGGAAGAAGGGGAAGTGAGAGGAAGGTGAGAGGAAGAGGAGAGGTTGCTATGTAGATCCTCCAGGAAGATTTGGAACGCCTGCTAGTGACTATGGTAAAAAAAGTCTCTCTCTCTCTCTCTCTCTCTCTCTCTCTCTCTCTCTCTCTCTCTCTCTCTCTCTCTCTCTCTCTCTCTCTCTCTAGTATATTCTTTCCCTTCATTATTCTCTCTCTCTCTCTCTCTCTCTCTCTCTCTCTCTCTCTCTCTCTCTCGAGGCGAATATGTGACATCATTTATATAGTTGAGAAGGAGGAGGAGGAGGAGGGAGGAGGAGGAGGAGGAGGAGGAGGAGGAGGAGGAGGAGGAGGAGGAGGAGGAGGAGGAGGAGGAAGGAGGAGAAGGAGGAAGAGGAGGAAGAGGGGGAGGAGGAGGAGGAGGAGGAGGAGGAGGAGGAGGAGGAGGAGGAGGAGGAGGAGGAGGAGGAGGAGGAGGAGGAGGAGGAGGAGGAGGAGGAGGAGGAGGAATAACGCAGCCTACACAACTTATATAACAACAACAAACATATGGCAATTAACATTTAGGAGGAAGAAGAAGAGGAGGAGGAGAAGGGGGAGGGGAAGAAAGAGGAGGAGGAGGAGGAGGAGGAGGAGGAGGAGGAGACAGACGATGCATAGAAGAAATAGAGGAGATAGGAGGAGAACGTAGTGCAAAGGAAAGGGAAAATAAAGATAGGTATAGGACATAACACGGAAAATTAATGACAGAAATGAAGATAATAACACTTGCAAGAGAAGAGAAGAAAGAGGAGGAGGAGGAGGAGGAAGAAGAAGAAGAAGAAGAGAAGGAGGAGGAGGAAGAAAGAAAGAAAGACATTGGAACAGAAGACGTGGTCGATGAGTAATAATGAAGAAGAGGAAAAGGAGAAGGAAGAAGAGAAGAAAGAGGAGAAGAAGGAGGAAGATAACGAAGAAAACCACGAGGATGAGGAGTGGAGGTTGACAAGACACGACATTTCTGGAAGGAGGAGGAGGAGGAGAAGAAGAAAAAGAAGAAGAAGAAGAAGAAGAAGAAGAAGAAGAAGAAGAAGAAGAAGAAGAGAGAGGAGGAGAAGGAGAAGGGGTCGGGTCTTTAGAAATGGAAGGAACCTAATCACACGAAATTAACAGCAAAATTAACTTAATTAAGCCATTACGTCACTTAATTAAGGGTGAGAAGGATTTACTCACCTGTCTGTTTTTAAGTCTTCCTAATTCTTCACTTATTTGTCTGTCTGTCTGTCTGTCTGTCTGTCTGTCTGTCTGTTTGTTTATATTACTATAGCCACATTAATCTCTGTCTGTCTCTCTGTCTGTCTGTCTGTTTAATTGTGTTTTTGTCAGTCTATCTGTTTCTTTGTCTGTCTCTCTGTTTGTCTGTCTGTCTGTTTTTCATTGTATTTCTATTTGTATTTGTTCATTTATGTTTCTATCTATCTGTCTGTTAGTCTATCTACCTATTTATCTACATCTCTCTCTCTCTCTCTCTCTCTCTCTCTCTCTCTCTCTCTCTCTCTCTCTCTCTCTCTCTCCTAATGGTTAAAAAATAGGACAGGAGAATATGGTGGAGGAGGAGGAAGGCGAGGAGGATGAGGAGGAGGAGGAGGAGGAGGAGGAGGAGGAGGAGGAGGAGGAGGAGGAGAAAGGTTATGTCCTATTAATCCATCTTGTAGTTACTCTTAAGAACTCTCTCTCTCTCTCTCTCTCTCTCTCTCTCTCTCTCTCTCTCTCTCTCTCTCAAGTGTCCTACCCAATCCTTTATCTTCAATGCGACATATAAAGATGAGAAAATAAAAAAAAGAAGAGGAAAGAGACGTGAAAGGAAGAAAGAAACGAATAAGGAAGAACCCAAACAAAAATAGAAAAAAGGAAGAAAGAGGGAAGACTTAAAAATGGCAATAATATAAAGTAGAAAAAGGCATTGGAAGAAATACAATAAATCATGTGAAATAGATTATAATGGAGGAGGAGGAGGAGGAGGAGTAGAAGGAGGAAGAGGAGGAGGAGGAGAAGAAGGAGGAGGAGGAGGAGGAGGAGGAGGAGAAGGAGAAGGAGGAGGAGGAGAGTAGTGATAGTTGTGGTGATGAATGGTGTCTAGAGAGAGAGAGAGAGAGAGAGAGATAGTGACGTCAACACAAATTTCATCATAAGAGTGAGCTTATGATACTTGTATAATAGAACTCTCTCTCTCTCTCTCTCTCTCTCTCTCTCTCTCTCTCTCTCTCTCTCTCTCTCTCTCTCTCTCTCTCTCTCTCTCTCTCTCTCTCTCTCTCTCTCTCTCTCTCTCTCTCTCTCTCTCTCTTCTTCTCCTCCTCCACCTCCTCCCTCCTCCTCCTCCTCCTCCTCCTCCTCCTCCTCCTCCTCCTCCTCCTCCTCCTCCTCCTCCTCCTCTCTTTTCTTCACGCTCTCCTTTCAATCACTCCCCTCTCTCTCTCTCTCTCTCTCTCTCTCTCTCTCTCTCTCTCTCTCTCTCTCTCTCTCCTCCATTCTTTTCTTTTCTTTTATATTTAATATTAATTCAAGATACAAAAAATGAAATACTTATCTTTTATCTAAAATGGATAAAAATGATTGAGAGAGAGAGAGAAGAGAGAGAGAGAGAGAGAGAGAGAGAGAGAGAGAGAGAGAGAAGGATAAACAAGACGAGGAGAAATGAAAATAAGGGACGAAGTTTATTGGACGTCCCAAGAAAAGTGTGTGTGTGTGTGTGTGTGTCTGTGTGTGTGTGTGTGTGTGTGTGTGTGTGTGTGTGTGTGTGTGTGTGTGCGTGTGAGATGTCTTAATGGTTCCTCGCCTAGCAATCCATCTTGTACAGTATAATCGCACGTATGTATATGTATATATGTATGTATGTATGCATGTGTGTATGTATGTGTGTATGTGTGTATGTATGTTTATAGAGAACAATGAAGCTTAAGAGTAAATTTCCGTGTCATATAAAACCCTACGTGTGTGTGTGTGTGTGTGTGTGTGTGTGTGTGTGTGTGTGTGTGTGTGTGTGAACCTGTTGCCGAAAATGGAGGAGATTCGTTCATGGGTAGAGAGAGAGAGAGAGAGAGAGAGAGAGAGAGAGGTGGATGGAGAGTGAGAATAGGAGAGGCGAAGGTGGCGAGAGGAACGAAATATATGCAAATGTGAACCCGCTTGGCAGTTGAACCATTTATCTCAACACACACACACACACACACACACACACACACACACACACACACACACACACAGTCACACTCTCTCTTATCACTCGCGTTCCAGAAAGATTAGAGAGAGAGAGAGAGAGAGAGAGAGAGAGAGAGAGAGAGAGAGAGAGAGAGAGAGAGAGAGATAGTGCCAATATGAAAAGCGTAAAGATAAAATAACACCATAAATATTCTTCGAGCAAGGCTTTTGTCTACACTGATATTGCGTCTCTCTCTCTCTCTCTCTCTCTCTCTCTCTCTCTCTCTCTCTCTCTCTCAAGGTCACCAATTTTTAAAAACACCAACAAATCACTTTCTTTCATCTTATTTATCTCTCATTTCTTCCTTTTTTTCCTTTTCCTTCTTCCTAGGCAGCCTTAAATAATACCATCTTTCCTCCTTCCTATTAGTTCTTTGCTAGTTAAAATAAATACAAATATCTCTTTTCCTTTTCCTTCTTTCCTTCTCTTCTTCCTCATTACCATAGCCATCGTCTCTTCCTTTTTTTCCTTCATTTCTTCTTGTATTCCTTCCTTCCTTAATTTCCTTCCCTTCTTCCTTCCTTCTTATCTCTCCTTCCATTCAGATAAACCATTAGCAAACCCCTCCTCTCCTTCCCCCTTCCTGTCTCTTATCCTCCCCCAGCTCCTCCCCCCTTCATCCTCTCTCCCCCTTCCCCTCCCCTCCTCCTCTTTGACCTTCCTGAATTACTGCCCCCGTCACCTGAACTCTCGGCGTGACTTAAATATAGTGATCATATTCTTCTGTGACCTTTGACCTCCCGCCTCTCTGCGCTCAAGTGGTCATGATTTCACAGGGCCTTCCTTGAGATCGCCACAGTTTACAGCCGCGTCTCTCTCTCTCTCTCTCTCTCTCTCTCTCTCTCTCTCTCTCTCTCTCTCTCTCTCTCTCTCTCTCTCTCTCATTATCTTGTCCTCTTTCCTACCACTAATTATCGTCTTCTTCTGTGTTTAGTGTCATCATTATTACTCGTTTTGTATCCACACATCCTAACACACACACACACACACACACACACACACATAAAATATAAACCAACAACACTGAAAACGAAAGCATTAACCACCACCACCAGCACCACCACCTCCAAAAGTACATCACCCCTTCGCCCTTCACGCAATACGGGAACCATGGCAACTACTGATATGCATAGAGTCATATTCCAATAGTGAAATCAAGCAGCGGGCGGGTCAAAGCTGCCGGGATTGCAATAACTTAGTGTCGCCTGCCGTTAGTCGACGATTGTCACGCCAAGCTGGGTAGAGTTCACTTCATTAATCACAGCTGCCTTCCTATAACCGGGTCGCAGTGAGTGGGGTCAACAGAGGGTACCGCAAGACCCAGAGAGAGGCCGCAGGAAAGATGGGAGTGAGGGATGCGTGCTGGACAGTTACTGGGGCGTGTGGTGGTGTTCAGTCATTTCTTCTTGTCTCATTAGTATTTTCAAAGGCGGAAGGTGTTTTGTTTTTACTCTCGAGTTTTCATTGTTATTTTTTTCCTCGACTTGTTTTGTATCCTTATGTTGTTAAAAGCCACATAGGTAACCGTTAACTAAATTCCTGTTACCTATTCGTGTCATTAAGCTGTAAGGAATGTACGTATATAAACAAGTAATTCAGCAGTTTCCCACCGTCCTTTCATACCACTCTCCTCACACAACACCACAGCGCCACACTTAACCCCTTCAGTACCATGACGCGTTTCCATATTCATTCTGGTTACTATTTAGTGATTTTATACACCTTCAAAAACTCACTTCAGGGATTAAGATAGTGAAGACCGTGGCCATTAATCTTCCGACCTCCATAGACCCTTTGTAATGTAAATAAAATAAGCTAATCATATTCAAATCTCAAGGTAAAATTGTGCCCCAGTATTGAAGGGGGTTAACTCACTCAGCAACATCGTCTCTCTCTCTCTCTCTCTCTCTCTCTCTCTCTCTCTCTCTCTCTCTCTCTCTCTCTCTCTCTCTCTCTGGTTCTTAATCTTTCTCCGTTTCCCTGTTTCTATCTGTATCTTTATGTCTCTCTCTCTCTCTTTCTATCTATCTATCTCTCTCTCCACTCCTTTGTTCCTTCAGACTCGCGGGTGTAAAGTGATCATGAAATTTCCCGCGTGGTGGAGCAAAGTCGTGTCTTGTTTGTGTCCCTGTGTTATCCAAGGAAAGTTTGTTATTAATGATTCCTTCGCACAGTCTCACTTGTGATCACCGCGTCCACACCATCGTTTTGCCCTTCTTTTGTAGATATCTTTATTTCTCACGTGAACTTATTTGTCTATGGGATTTTGTCTGTCACAGGGCATAGAGGGAAGCAGCGGGAACGTGCAGGAAGGGAAGGAACATGGGATCTGAGGTGAAAGAGGATTAAAAACTGCAAATAAAAGAGAGACAGATGCATCAGTCTTCGCTCTGTACCTTCCTTCCTTCCTTCCTTCCTTCCTCTCACTCACTGTAATGTTATACCCGAGAGAGGGAGATAGATAGAGAGATAAAGAGAGAGAGAGAGACGGGGGGAAGGGGAATCTACACACCAAACCATTTTCTTTATTTGCTTTCGTTTCTCCAAAATAGTGTAATATCATGCACAGAAAAGGTAAAGGAACATAACAAGAAAAGCCAGTGTGTAATAGTCACAGAAGGTAAAGTCATGGCCACCAATTAGAACCCTGCAGTTATTTGAGACAGGTGTATGAAAATTTCTAGGGTCGTATTTGCATTTATTTGTCTCTCTCTCTCTCTCTCTCTCTCTCTCTCTCTCTCTCTCTCTCTCTCTCTCTCTCTTACATAACTCGGGTTTATTACGGGAATTACACTTTAGGCAACCTGGATTTAAGGGACTCGTAACCATCAGCATGCATCTCTCTCTCTCTCTCTCTCTCTCTCTCTCTCTCTCTCTCTCTCTCTCTCTCTCTCGGGTTATTTAATCATCTTATCTCTTTATTTTCATGCATGAGAGAGATAGAGCTAGATAGATAGATGGATAGATAGATAGATAGATAGATAGATAGAGAGAGAGAGAGAGAGAGAGAGAGAGAGAGAGAGAGAGAGAGAGTATGTGTGTGACGTTCCTAAACTAAGATAGCTATAACTCCTACTTTCTCTCCCTCTCTGTCCTTCTCCCCCTCTTCTCTCTCTCTCTCTCTCTCTCTCTCTCTCTCTCTCTCTCTCTCTCTCTCTCTCTGGAAATGGAGGCAGCAGCAAGTTCTTCAGCGGAGTATTGACAAGCGTGGAACTGATTGGTGGAGAGGGAGATAGACGGGGTTGTCAACTTCAACACCATTGCAAAGGGAGATTGAATGTTGTGTCCTCTTGTTGTTCTTGTACTTGCTGTTCTCCCTCCCAGTGTTGCTTGCTTCCTGCTGCCAAACAAACACTGCAATTATGTCACGTTCATGTTGTGCTGGAGAAGGTCTGTGTGTGTGTGTGTGTGTGTGTGTGTGTAAATTGTTGAGGCTTTATAATTATTAGAGTATTTTTTTATTAAGACTTTTGAAGAATTATGGAAGATTATGTTGTTTTAACCCCTTTGATACTATGACGCTTTTTTACCTTAATTTTTTGGGTATGATTAGACGATTTTATTTGCATTAGGAAAGGGTCTATGGAGGTCAGAAGATTAATGACCGGAGTCTTTACTATTCTAATCCCAACATATGTTTCTGAAGCTGTATAAGATCACCGAGTAATAATCAGAATGAATATGAAAACACTGCATGGTATTGAAGGGTTTAGTGTTTATTGCCATGGACATGACAAACGTTGCAAATTATGTTACAGAAATGTATCTAATGAGAGAGAAAGCGCGTGATATTTAACGAAACTATCAATGGAACGTCTTCTTTATTCATTATTTTTTTTGGGGGAAACTGCAAATCTTGTTCCAAAATTATTAAAAGAGTGATTATGAAGAAATATTATCTTGACGTAAATATAGACAGGAAAGTAAAAATATAAAAAATAAAAGAGCATTTAGTTATGGGATTATTCACTGTGGAATAAAGTGTTTCAATTGTATTATAGATTATCTTATATCACAGTAGCTTTTTGATCCATCTATCTATTTACATATCTGTCTATATTTCTTTCTATCTAACCTGTCTGTCTGTATATCTATCTATCTAGCTACCTGTGTATCTACCTGTATGCTTGAGGTTTTATTTATATTTCTCTTCATCTGTCTGTCTTTCTATCTATCCATCTATTTACCTATCCATCCATCATCTATCTATCTATCTGTCCACCTATCTATGTATCTGCCTGTGTCGTTGAGTTTATGTCTGTCAAAGAAAAATACTGAATTTATGAGCCATAGCGTATTATTCTCACAAAATCAGTGAAAAAAGAATGTTGTCAGGGGAGAGGATAGGAGGCACTCTTTAAGGATTAACTCAGAAGTTGATACGCTTTTCCAAGTGAGTCGTTTTGTTATGGAAGTGATACCAGGCTCACGTGAAACTCAACCCTTGCATTGTTGACTCCTCCAGTACCATGACGCGTTTTCATATTCATTGTGCTCACTATCTGATGATTTAATGCAGCTTCAGAAACTCATGTGAAGGATTAAAATAGTGAAGATTCTGGCCATTAATCTTCTGACGTCCATAGACCCTTCGTAATGTCAACAAAATCGACTAATCACAGCCAAACTCATGGTAGAAATGCGTCCCAGTACTGGAGGCCTTAATATCTCTAGAAATGAATAGATAAGGTAAAAAATACTTATGCGACGGAAATAAATGACGAATGTTCCTCCAGTTAATCAAATCAGAGAGGGAAAAAATTCACTCATAGGAAATTTGAAACCGTAGGGCGGAAATAAACTAAGCCATAGAACTCTCTCTCTCTCTCTCTCTCTCTCTCTCTCTCTCTCTCTCTCTCTCTCTCGGAAATTACGCAGGTGAAAGTAAAGTGGATGACCATGACGGAAGAGAGAGAGAGAGAGTGAGAAAGAGAGAGAGAGAGAGAGAGAGAGAGAGAGAGAGAGAGAGAGAGAGAGAGAGAGAGAGAGAGAGAGTTATTGTTACTATCATTACCACCATTATTATTGTTGTTACTATTATCATCATCATCATCATCATCATCATCATTATCACCACTATTTATTTATTATTATTTCTGTTATTCTATCTCTACTAATAACTTTAAGCTTTCCAGCAACAAGAGTAACTTTAGGTAAGTCCACGCCACTGTTCTTTTTATATCTTATCATGTACCCAACATCCGTTCATAGAAGAGAGAGAGAGAGAGAGAGAGAGAGAGAGAGACAGAGACAGAGACACAGAGAGAGAGAGAGAGAGAGAGAGAGAGAGAGAGAGAGAGAGAGAGAGAACATTTCGTCTCCCCGTGGCTGTTTGGCAATGGCGCGGTGTGTAATTACCACTACACTAATCATTAAGGCTTGGGTGTGTACAGGTGAGACAGGTGATGTAACAAGGTGTCTTTTATTTATTTATTTAGTGGTAATATTATGTTTAGTTTATTTGTTTTGATTCAGTTTCGTTTTCTTTTTCATTGTTTATTTTTTTCTTCTTCGTTTTCTTTGGTTTATTTTGTTCATGATTTACTTTATATTCATCATATCCTCTGTTTGCTTTTGTGTATGTGTTTTATTTTCTTTTTTTTTTGTCCTGATTTTTTTAATTATTCTCTATATATCCATTAATCTTTTTCTTTCTTTATGTACTTCAATCAAAATTTATTAATTGTTCCATTTTAATACGTATTTTGCTTATATTTTTTGCTTACATTTTACTATATATCCTGTACCTTCCTTTATTGTGCTTTTTCCTCATAACTTTTTCAATATCCTCTTAATAATGCTTTTTTTAATACTCTTTGCAGAAACCCTGGCATTAATTTCACTGCTGCTCTAAAGATACTATCACCCATAAACTGCAATACATTACTTCGTTCATTTCACCCTCTCTTAAATCCTCCCGGTGCAATTTTTCCTGCCTGCTCTCTCCGTCAATGGCTGGTCGCTACGTGCCCTCTTTTTCCATTCAATTTATCCCCCGTTTCATATTTCCCTAACCGTTTTAATTAACAATTTGCTCTGTCACTGATCCGTTCATTCCTGTCGTCTCTTATTTTTTCATATATTCACTTTATCTTTAACCTTGCCGCTCTAACACCCATTAACTCCCCTTTAGTTCCCCCTCCCTTTCCTGTTTGCTTCAACTCTCATTTTTTTTCCTTTTCCCTTTCCTGTCCGCTCGGGTATCCTGGAATTTCCCTTTTCCTTCTCTTTGATTGTTTGTTCGCGCGTATCTCAAGTGACTTTTCATTTGCCTTCGTCTTGGCTGCCCATTCATATATTAATTCCCTTTTCCCTTCCTCTTTTGACTACCTATTTACTTATCATTTCTCACCTTCTTTCTTTTCTTTCTTAGTTATTCTTATTATCTTTTCATTTCATTCCTTTTTTTTTTACTCTAACAGCTTCATTCTCCTTTTTTTTTTCTCCAGATTGTCTCTTCACTAATTTCTTCCTTTTCCTTCCCCTTTCTTCGTAACTAGTGTAGCATCCTTTATTTCCTCTTCTCTTCCCCTCTCCCAGCAATAGTTCATTTTTTTCCTTCTCATATCAATTAAACCCTTTATTTCCCCTTTTCATCTTTCTTGACTTCACATCTCCTTTCGCCTTTTGTCTCTCCTACCACCCATGAACACCCTTTCCTTACCCATCCCTTTCTTCTTTTCCTTCTTTCCACCGTTAGAATGAAAAGCTACAACGTGTGAGGGCAAGCTGTCTCTCCCTCTCTCACTCTCTCCCCTTCAAAATGATCACTTTTAACCCCTCAGGACATCGCTTATTTCCATCAGTGTCAACAAGTGATGATTTTACCGCCGCGAGCTGACATCTATTCCCTCTCTACCTCTCCCCTGCCTTCCCTTTCCTCCCCTCTGCCATTCCCCTACTTTCCTCTTCCTCCCCTCAACCTCACCGGTGGCCGACCCTCCATCACAGCTGAGTGGTCTCCGAAATGTTCAGAATCGGGTGTGTGTTCGGCTGTAAAGTCTTAAGAAATGTGCTGCCGAGCGTGTTGGGTCGCCCTCACGGATACCCATTGTTATTCTTTCATCTATAGACGATCTTCTGCTTACGGACGGATGCCTTGAAATCATTATATACGTTCTTGTGTGTGTGTGTGTGTGTGTGTGTGTGTGTGTGTGTGTGTGTGTCTTTTCGCTCTCCTGTCTTCGTCTGTGTAGATTTTATGATTCTTTTATATTTTTTTTTATGTTTTAGTGTTACTGTTATTCCTGTTATTGTTATTACTGTTATTGTTATTATTATTATTATTATTATTATTATTATTATTATTATTATTTATTGTTGTTATTGTTATTATTATTATTATTATTAGCATCATTATTATCATTGTTATTATGTGTGTCCGTCCGTCAATTGTATCTCTCTCTCTCTCTCTCTCTCTCTCTCTCTCTCTCTCTCTCTCTCTCTCTCTCTCTCTCTCTCTCTCTCTCTCTCTTTCCATATCATTAACACACCCATTTATCTCCATGTTGTCATCTCTGTATGGTGAATTACCCACAATTCCTCCCACCACCCACCAATACTCCTCCGCACCACCACTACGAATCCCATTAGAGAGCCTTCCTCTAGCTGTCCTTCCTTCCTCCAGCTGTCCTGTCCACGGCGCCTCTCTCCAGCTGGGCCCCGTCGTCGCCTTCTGCTGGTGACTAATGCATTACTCTGGGACACGTTGAAAGGAGTTCAGTTGATTTTATTTAAGCATATTAGATCTTATTTTTTCCTCTCCGTTCTTCTAACCCCTTTCCCTTTGTTAAATTAACCCCTTTATTACTGGGACGCATTTTTGTCTTGAATTTTGGGTGTGATTCGACGGTTTTATTGACATTAGGTAGGGTCGAAGGTCAGAAGATTAATGGTCAGAGTCTTCACTATTGTAATTCCCCACATAAGTTTCTGAAGCTGTATAAAGTTACCAAACAGTAAGAAAAGTAACTATGGAAATGCGTTCTGGTACTGAAGGGGTTAAGATTGATTCACTTTTTCTGAATGAGTGCGTGTATGTGTGTGTTCATTGTTAAAACTTACCATTCCTGAATCTTTTCCTTCTTTTCTTCCTCCGTATCTCATCTCTTTTTCTTTTTATCTTCCTTTCTATAACAACCAAACACTTTCTTACCTAATAGGCTCCTCCAAGAAACCACTGTGTTCCTGCGTCTCTCGTGGCTTCAAAGCTTCGCCAGTCAGGACCTCTAGAAAAGATTGAAGCCTCGCGGACGCTAATCACGAACACTCCTTCACCTGTCGGCCCGTCCTGCTTGACGTGTTTACATTTTATCACGAGGAAGCAAACAAGCAGTGTGTGTTTTTCGTTTATTTATTGGTCAAGGCAACACAATTTTGGCAAAGCAAAGTTTGAGTGTTGTTGTTATTGTGGCGCTGAGTGTGTGTGTGTGTGTGTGTGTGTGTGTGTGTGTGTGAGAGAGAGAGAGAGAGAGAGAGAGAGAGAGAGAGAGAGAGAGATTCACCACAGTATAAACGCGCCACATGTGGAGATGAAGAGCAAGGACGATCGTACGTGCGCGCGAACTCGCACACACCTGCATATAATGTGACTGTGTGTGTGTGTGTGTGTGTGTGTGTGTGTGTGTGTGTGTGTGTGTGTGTGTGTGTGTAGGATTATGTAAGTAAACAGCTCTGTCTACTTTTTTTGGTGTACATGGGAGAACGTAAAGTTGCAATGGAAACAATATGAAATACGTACATAGAGTAGCACGTGCACACACACACACACACACACACACACACACGAAAGACAACGCCGAAACGGTAAGCCTAAGATAGTAGTATACCATCATAACCATCAATCATCATCATCATCACCATTTATATTTTTTACGCCTGAACCAATCACACTAGGGTGACGAGAAAGGGGAAGCGTCCTCACCCTTGGACAGGTTCGACGAAGGGAGGGGGAATATGAGGGGAAAATTAGACAAAAATGAGGGAAAAAAAACAACTTTAGTCGATGAGGGAAAGCGTGACAGGGAGATGGCGATGAGTGGGAAACGTAATGAGTGAGGGGAAAGTGATGGGAGGTGAGGGGAGTTACTGGTGATCACCCCGTGCTCTAGGGGCTCAGCGTGGGACGGGGGGATCACCAGTGGGGCGGGGAACCAGTCTGTGGGGAGGAGAGGGTGTTGGGTGTAGTGGGAAGGGGATGAAGGAGAGAGAGAGAGAGAAGGGGAGAGAAAGGAACAGAGACAGAAACAACAGGTAAAAAAATGAAAGATAGAGAATGATTATTATATAGAGGAAGTCAGAGAAGAGAAGGTGGTGGAGGAGTGGAGAGTTTCAAGGAGGAGGAGGAGGAGGAGGAGGAGGAGGAGCAGAAAGAAGAGAAGGAGAAGGAAGAGGATATGAATGGAGGAGGTTGTGTTTGTGTCTCTTGCTCTCAGGAGTCACACAGGTCACGGCAGCGTATCCTACACCAAAGAGGGGAAAGGTGCGGGAGGGAGTGAGGAAGGAGGGGAAAGAAGGGGAGTATCTAATGTGGTGGTGCCATGAGTGAGGTCGTTGGGGAAGCGATGAGAGGGGAGGCTGTGTGCGTGTAATGCCACACTGAGAGCCTGGAAGAGGAAGGAGGATGAGGAGGAGGAGAAAGACGAAGAGAAGAGACACAGAGACAAAGAAGGAGACAGGGATATGCATGAACAGGATAATAAGGAATGCATTTTCTTTAATCTACCCTCGACAACTGACATAGAAAAATAATAATAGTGGTCCTTATCATCCACACAAATCCAGGTACATACGCACGTACAGACAGACACACACACACACACACACACACACGCACATGGACACAAACATATACGTGGAAACCTCACCTCCCTCATGTCAGCGCGGCGTGACATGAGGGAGTGAAGCTGTCTCATCAACTTTTCAATTCATCAGTCCCTCACCTAACCACATATGACACTAATGGTATGCATTTATGTATGTATACATGTATATATATATATAGAACTATTTATGTGTTTATAAATGTATTCACACCAAATACATCAACGTGATTGCTATGTAGTTATAATATTCAGCTTTATACATTGGAGGTTGATGCGGGGGAGGGTTGAGGGAGGTGGGGATGTGGGGGGAAGGGGTTATTTTCAGCCCAGGTTAAGTGGGGAATGATTGGGGAAGGGCTGAGCACCTAATGGGGAACAGCACCATTAAATGTTCTTTTTTTCATATCTTTTCTCTAAATATCATCTCTCTCACTTTTCTTTTTTTTCCCCTTATTTTCTCTTTAGTTTGTCTCACTTCAGGTCATCCTTCCCTGTACATATAAGGGTCAACAGGTCACTCTTCAGGTCACGGGGGTCACACTGGGGCCACGCAGGTTTAGTTCAGGTACAGTACTTCATCCCACACACACATGTCACGTATGAGTCACGCATGCACACCTGTGGCCAATAGATTCATCACACACCTGTCTTTTTTAATCAACACACACATGTATCCTATCACAAGCCTTCGATTGCGCAAACTCACACCTGTTCCTCTCCTTTTAATGACACACCTGCTTCTTATCAAACACACCTGCCGTCTCGCACACCTGACAGTAATTGATAGTAGATACAACGAACGCTCTCAAGGTAAAAATTTTAAGGAGGAAACTTATTATTTTTGCTGTATTGTTTCAGAGGATATATTTTCCTTCTTTATTTCTCTATCACGTTCTTTTAAAAACTGTAGTTGTGATTCTATGATGGAAGAGCAGGTTTTCATTAACTTGTTTGTCTGTTTGCTTAGAGAGTTGGTTCAGTTGTTATCATGTCCTTTTTTAATCCTTTTTTGGTTCAGTTTACTTTCCTAATCATCATTATCACATTTTTTTATCAATTACATTTTTCATCATCATTATCATCACTTTCTATCAACAATACTCTTTTATTAACGCACTTTCCCGTTCACTTTGCATCCACGTTGTTGTAATGAGGAGTGACGCAAGTATGTCGTAAGTGTGACGTATTTGTGACGCAGCGTGACGAAGGAGGCCAAGACAGCGACGCACCAGCACCGTTGCCATGGTGACGCCCTGTAGATCACCAGCCTCATGGACGAACGCACGAACATACCTGAAAAAAAAAGTGAAAATGAAAAACGATGAATAGATTTAATGATGATGGAAAAAAAAAAAAAGTTGATTGCTGCGTCAGAGAGAGAGAGAGAGAGAGAGCAGGATGGGGCACCTTCATGCATCCTGGTTGACTATTAAGTTACCAAGTGTCGCTTTTCTGTTAATATTCGTGACTACCTCTCATTAGCAACACTTCCTTTCGAGACACACTGTCAAGGCGAGTCAAAATAGAACGAGAAAATGAAGGAAGGACGGAGGGAAGCAGAGCATGGGACGGGGACAAAGGGAGGGAGGGGAGGAAATGAAAGGAAGGAGGGAGGAAAGAGGAGGAGGGAGAGGAGTGGAAGGGGAGGAGTAATATCTTTGTACTGGCAGGCCAATTGATAGTCAGTCCTTTAATGTTGGTGGTTATGGTGGTAGTGGTGGTGGTAGTGGTGGTGGTAGTAGTAGTGGTAGGGACGGGGAGGTGGAAGGTAATGGTGATGGTGGTAGACATAGTACAGTCTGAGGAGGGAAATGGAGAGTTGTAGTAATGGTAGTGATGGTGGTGATGGTGGTAGTAAAGCTGGTGGTGTTGGTGGTGATATGATACGCTATTATTATTGGTGGCGATGGTGGTAGTTGTGGTAGCGATGGTGGTGGTGTTGGTGGTGGTGGTGGTTATAGTGGTGGTGGTGGTGGTGGTATCGAAGATGCTATTAGAGATAAAAACTTAAGCTGTGCACGATAATAGAATTTCTGCAAAACTTTATCACAAGAAGAGCAAGTTTCTACACCGTCTTTCTTCTTTTTTTTCTTTTTAACCAAAGCAGCAAGAGACATTACCACCACCATCACCACCACCACCACCACCACCACCACCACCACCACCACCACCACCTTTAACATCACCATCAACACTACTACTACTACCACCATTATTATTACTATTTTATCATTAGTAGTAGTAGTAGTAGTAGTAGTAGTAGTAGTAGTAGTAGTAGTAGTAGTAGTAGTTGTTGTTCTCGTAAGAGGAGGAGAAGGAAGGAAGGAGGAGGAAGAGGAAAACAAATGAAATATAATGTAAGTTTGAAAGAGAACGTTAAAAGAGTATAGAATTGTAAAGAGAGAGAGAGAGAGAGAGAGAGAGAGAGAGAGAGAGAGAGAGAGAGAGAGAGCGTCAGGTTACATCACGTGGGGAGGAAGTAACAAAGGACTTTCCGTCATTATCCATCGACAGGATCAAGGGATTCAGGGACTCAGGGAAGCAATAATTACACTGCTCACCGTGGCTTCTTTACGTCCCTCTTATCCTTCCTTCATTCCTCCTCTCCCTTTCTTCAGAATATGAAAGTCCTGTCACTCGCCGATGAGTCGAATATGAATAATACAGATGAAAAAAGTGTAATAACGATTTTTTTTTTCCTTTATGTCTCCCTTTATCGTTCCTTCCTCCTCTCCCTTTACAATATAAAAAGTTCAGTCACTCTCCTACACGCGAAATAATAGTTAACCCCTTCAGTCCCATGACGCGTTTCCATATTCATTCTACTTACTATTTGATGATTTTATATACCTCAGGACTTAAGTGTGGGATTAAAATAGTGAAGACTCTGGCCAGTAACCTTCTGACCTCCATAGATCCTTCCTAATGTCAATAAAATGGTCTAATCGTACAGAAATCTCGAAGTGAAAATGTGTCCCCGTATGGAAGGAGTTAAGACAGATAGAAAATATGATTAGAATTGATAGAAAATTACTGAAATTGATGAGAAACATAGATTTGCAGAAAAGATATGAGTAATATGATAAAAAAAAAAGTAGGATTAATTAGAGAATTAATTCGAGATAAAAACACAGTAAAAGTTATTTCAAAAGCATAAACAAAATATATAAAAATTGTAAAACTCATCAAAACAATAATATAAGAAAAATATAAAGTTACAAAAAAAATCTGAGGAAAAATGAAATAAAGAAAAACTCGAGATGTGTTTGGAATTAATAAAAAAAAAAAAAAAAAATCAAAACATCAAAACACTAAAATAAGAAAATGATAAATTACCCCCAAAAAACGACCACAAATGAAAAAAAGAAAAGTTTGAGATGCATTTGAAATTAATAATAGAAACTCATTAAAACACCAAAAAAAAAAAAAAAAATACAAAAAAACGAGCTAAAAAAAAAAAAAAGAACTTTGAGATGTGTTTGGAATTAATAAAAGTAATAACAATGGCGATTATTTTGTATATATATTTTTTTAGTGGAGTGGAAAGGTTGAATTGTGCAATCTGAACCAAATTGCCCGAAGTGGAGTAATAATCAAGTTATTCCCGCGGAGTAATGGAGGATAACGCTAAATTAGAAATAGAATATTCTTGCAGTAATATCGTAATAATTGCAATACACTTTCATCCGGCACACGCAGCCCTGCTTTCCTTCCTTCCTTCATTCTTTCATGCTTTCTTTCTTTTCCATTTCAAACTAACCCATTATTAACAACAGATCATACAGGCATTTTTGTAATGAGAATAATGACATTTCTATTCCTGTTTTAGTTTGAACTGACTTGATGATGACGATATTACTACTGCTGCTACTACTACTACTACTACTACTACTACTACTACTACTACTACTACTACTACTACTACTACTACTACTACTACTACTACTACTACTACTACTACTACTACTACTACTACTACTACTACTACTACTACATAATAATAATAATAATAATAATAATAATAATAATAATAATAATAATAATGTTTTGCTATATCAGTGGTTCGTTACACATTGGTAATTTCTAAGCAAAACATAACATTTATAATAGAAGGATATTTTGGGAATCTTTAGCTTTAATTATGATGAAAGCACACTGGATGCATCTCTTCACTCTCTAGTTCATTATCATCATTATCATTATTAATACTCGGAGAACTTATGCAAATATTTATCTGATATACGATGTGAACACATGGCTGACTGATCAAGCAAAGTATATGTTCTTGTAGTTGCTGCTGTTATTATTATTATTATTATTATTATTATTATTATTATTATTATTATTATTATCATTATTATTGTTATTATTATTATTATTATTATTATTATTATTATTATTATTATTATTATTATTATCATCAGTAGTAGTAGTAGTAGTAGTAGTAGTAGTAGTAGTAGTATCATTATTATTATTATTATTATTATTATTATTATTATTATTATTATTATTATTATTATTATTATTATCAGTATTATTATCATTGTCATTATTGTTATTATTATTATTATTATTACCATTACAATTATTATTATTATTATTATTATTATTATTATTATTATTATTATTATTGTTATTATTGTTCTTATTATTACAATTATTATTATCATTATTATTATTATTATTATTATTATTATTATTATTATTATTATTATTATTATTATTATTGTTATTATTGATATCATTGATATTGTTATTATTATCATTAATATTTACTGAAAGAGGAGTTAGAAGTATATTCCACTTTCAAATCAATGAGGATATTGATTTTTATTTTCATTACGATCATGAACGAATAACGAAAAAATAAGAATTATCTAAAGGTAAACCAAATCATAGAAATAAAAGAAAAAATGTCTTCAGCCTCTTTCTCACCGCCAAA
>NC_059273.1:5767500-5775000 GCF_017591435.1 Portunus trituberculatus
TTTAGTATTTTTTTCATGGTTTTCGTGACTTTAACAAATTCATTACAATACTAACAGGAGAACACGGCTAATTATCTCTCTGGGCTATGAAATTGTTTTGGTGAGAGAGCGAAGCGTTTCAGAACACGACTCAATACTCACGTGGTGACAAGGTGGGCGGAGCTACAGTAAGGCTCACCAGTTAGCTCAGTTTTCAGCTTTCATTGTAAAATAACTTTGTATACCCCAATTTTTCCCGTCCACAATGCATGAAGGCAGTCTGGCTTATACAATGACCCCTTTGTTACGTCACTAGGCCAAAGAAGAGAGCAGCGTAGTGGTGGTAATCATGGCAGCATTATTTCGTGTTTATGTACCGGATGCTTTTCATGTGCAGGTTTAATCCATGTGAAATACCCTTCTGTGAATCCTTGCCTCTAAATTCCCCGCTTGTGTTTTCATCCGCTTCGTTTATTTTTTTATGTTTACGAGGTTTTAGTGGCATTGTGTGTACTGAAGGAGAGGATGAGGAGGAATGGGAAAGCAAGACTCGTTTTTTATCTCCGTCTGTCAGTGAAGAGGAGGAGGAGGCCTGGACGAGAGGACTGAGTTGTTAATAGTGCACAGTGCTTGCGTTACCGAGTGCAAAGAGTGAACGATTCTAACCAATTAGTCTCGTGGAAAAGTGAAAGTTCGCCTCCTCTCTCGTGCCATTTCACTTCCCACACACCTCGCCACGCATGCCTTTCCATTATCAGGCGGTGTGGTAGCACGCCACCTCACGGCCCGTTAAGTCATCCATCACCTGCTCCTCACCTCATCTCATTGCACGCCACACGCCATGTACTCTTCCACACACTGCACCACATCACGGTTGCCACATTACATAGTTCAACACCAAACGTTAGCACACATAACTCCACATACACTACAATAACATAACACAGCACAGCAACATTCACACCACACAGTACCACACATATATAACATGCATCACAATTAAACCACTTATAATATCACACAAAACACGAATTGCAACACTACTCTCACAATTCACGTAGCTCACCACACACACACACACACACACACACACACACACACACACACACACACACACACTCAGTACGTAACCATGACTACGTACACACGCATCAAGTAGAAAGACAGCACTGATTAAATCCACGCCAATCCAAGCCACCCACACCAAGCCAAGCCACGACGAGCCATGCCAAATCACCCACAGCCACCCACGCCAAGCCAAGCAGAGCCTAAAACCTGCCACGCCACCCACGCCTTCCATTATCCACAGGACTGCCACGTAAGAATAGCTTGACTTGTTTATTTATCTAATGGTTTGTGACAGAGAGAGAGAGAGAGAGAGAGAGAGAGAGAGAGAGAGAGAGGTCAGTTCCAACGCATGACCTCGTGAGTTTGACCTTTGACCGGCGAGTCTTGACCCTTGACCTTAGTACGGGTCGTGTAATCGATAACGCGCCGAGATAACGGATAGGAACTCACGCTGACGTCACCCGGAATTAGTCGTTAGGATTCCAGGCGGTTGATGGACGGAAAGGATTGGTGGATTGAGTGGATTGGTTGATGAATTGGCTCACTTGCGCAGTCACAGTAGGATCGATTGAAATACACACACACACACACACACACACACATCGCATCACATTTCCCTTGATTCTGTCCTGACACTCAAGCCTACAATTATTATCAGTCGTCCGTAACGCAACTCTCTCTCTCTCTCTCTCTCTCTCTCTCTCTCTCTCTCTCTCTCTCTCTACTAAGCCAGCTCGTGTCATGGGCAGGTACAACTTTACATTAACTTTTCTTCGGGCTCTGATTTCATCTAAAAGCTTTGTCTGGGCTTAGCCTTCCATTAATGAACGTGTGTGTGTGTGTGTGTGTGTGTGTGTGTCGATTGAATGCACTGAGTAAAGCTTCAACTCAAATGCAAGGAAGAGAGAGAGAGAGAGAGAGAGAGAGAGAGAGAGAGAGAATGGAGTGACGCGGCCATTAAAGGCAAGAGTGACAGAGTGGGAAGATAGGGGGAGGAAAAAA
Source organism: Portunus trituberculatus (assembly GCF_017591435.1). NCBI lineage: Eukaryota > Metazoa > Arthropoda > Malacostraca > Decapoda > Portunidae > Portunus > Portunus trituberculatus. The sequence goes on from NC_059273.1 coordinate 5,769,550, forward strand.
GGTGAATCATAATAGGTTACTTTGTAATGGAGCAGCGAAGCAGAATGAGACAATGAGATACCACGAAGCAGGTTTACTAATTAAGCTGTCAGTGCCGCTATTTCTGTCACCGTACGACCGTCAGAGTGCGGGGGAGCGAGGACAAGGGCGGGACAAAAAAGTGACGGGGCCCGCTTTGTAGTGAAAGAATATTCATGATAAAAAGTGTGTTTTGGCTCTGGCGGAATTTCCACAGCTTGGTGAAGCATGCGAGGAGGAGGTGAAGGGACGGGGTGGGGGCTGGGATTCAGGCATCTTGTTTTCATGTCCGGGGTGAGGGATGGGGTGAGGAATGAATGGCGGGGCCTGGCCTTGGAGGGGTGGCAGTGAGGGTGAGGAAGAGCGGGACAGGTGGGCGCGGGTTGGCGCGGGTGTGACTCACCTGCCGAGGGTCGCCTACAACACAGTCTCGCTCACTGCCGGCCGCAGGTCTTCCTCTTCTTCCTCAATGCCGCCCGTGCTGCTGCTGGTCTCGAAGTGCACCCTAAGGGCAGAGGGGCTGCGGCGGCCTTCGCCACGCGGCCCGCTCACCAACAGCCCCTCCCTGTCACCCCCGCTGCCTGTGGTGTTTTGAGTGGCCTCCTGGGCGCTGGCCTCGCCCCCAGTAACGCCATCCTCCGGCGTATCCACCTGGTAGTAGTCGACCTCCGTCATGTTCCTAGATAGCCCCGCCCTTCGCGCCGCAGCGGGCTCCGGGGAGTGCCCCTCGGCCAGCTCACTCACATTGGCCACCGAGCTACGGGTACCATTGTAGAAAGTCTGGCCTGTGAGCTCCGAGGAGGTCTGGAAGCCAGATGAGGCTCGCCTTGAGGAGGCGCCTTCACCTGGCGTTGCCCGTCCTCAGATAATCGTCTCGGAGGTCATCGAGCGGCAGTTGCGGGGTGGGCCGTTGTACATGGAGCCGCGGGAGTCTCGTGTGGAGTCCATGCGCCGCCATGACTGGCTGCCGCCGCGCACGAACAGGTCACGGAAGGTCTCACGGAATTGGCGCGACATGCCGCAGTAGATGGCAAAGTTTATGGGGTACGAGAAAATTATGAAGGAATTAGAGATGATAAAGAAGCGCATGACGCTGTCGTAGGACTGCTCCGAGAAGATGTTGAGGCCCGAGTTGGACATGATGTGCAGCACGGTGATGACCGCCAGGGGGATCTCCGTCACCAGAAACACAGACACCACCACGATCAGCATCAGCGTGGTGTTATGGTCGCGCAGCCTCCTGCACTCCTTGCTGGAGCTCTTCTCATTGAGAAGCTTCTTTCTTCGCTTCTGAGCCTCTTTGAGGGCCTTGAAGAGCAGCACGTTGAGCACGACGAGCACTGTGCACGGCCCCAGGTGCACGAATACCACCCGGAACCAGAAATATATTGGATAATATACATCGATTTTGATGGTGGTGACCCAGGAATTGTACGTGACCCTGCACACCCACACACATTGGCCCTCCCACTCTATCTGCATGGACTCGTAGTGGTTCTCGAAGACCCGCGGCGTCTGATGGATGGCGGCGAAGAAGAACACCCACACGATGGCCCAAGTGACGATATTCTGCGTGCACCAGCGGGGCGCCAGCGACGGGTGGCACACGGAGATGTAGCGCTGCGTGGCCAGCAGCACCGTCAGCCAAATGGAGGCCGTGTGGAACATGTTGGGGATGGGCTCGTGCAACACGTACCAGGCGTAGCAGGCGGCGGGAGGGTGCAGGGGTTTGGCGTGGTTGTCCAGCGTGTACATGTAGAAGAAGGTGGGCTCCGGGAAGAGCACCGTCAGCATGTCAGAGAGCGCCATGGCCATCAACACGGCGTTGGTGGGGGAGCGCATGTGTGGCTGCCACAGCACGGCCACGATCAGCGTGTTGGCCACCGTGGTGACCAGCAGCAGCACGGGCATGGCGTACCCGTACAGCGGCACCGCTAAATCCAGCGGGTACTGGCCGCTTACGTTGAGGTGGTGGTGAGGCTCCATGGAGGTGTTGGCGGTGATGTTGCCGTCCAGGGTGAAGTTGTCGCCGCACACAGCCTCGTCCAGCGTTACGTTCTCCTCCATGATGGCAGCGGTGGGGTCGTGACGGGCCGGGCAAGGGGTAGGGTCAGGCACTGCTACTCACGCTGCGTTCACCACCATCACCATTGTGAGTGTGGCTGGTCACCTCAGTGCGAGTCAGTTCACGAGTAAAGGAACCACGCCTACCATCGGTCACGCCATAGGTCGCCTGCACTGTGCGGGAGTCCTAGGCAGCGTCGCTAAGTCCTGAAGGAGGCGGTGGGTCATGCCCGGTGCAGCGGCGGCTGAGTGAGCGAGCGTGTGGCAGGGACGAGGGAGGCGGTGCAGACACATCCACCCATCACCACGGCCGCAGCCAAACTGAGAGGCGTGAGGCGTGAGGCTGCTCTCGCCAGGACACGCTCGCGGGTTTCAACATTGTACAGAATTTCTGGCGAACCTTCCGATTTTCCTTTACCATTCCAGTCTCCCTGTGTTCCCTCCGTGACCCTCCTGCTCCCTCTTCCCACCCATAGCCACGCCGGGCGCCAGGTGCATGAACCGTAACTTTGTAACCTTTCACGGATGAACGTCAGACTGTACTCCGTGTGTGGCGACTTAACATCTGGCCTCATCAGCTGTGTGTGTGTGTGTGTGTGTGTGTGTGTGTGTGTGTGTGTGTGTGTGTGTGTGCTCTACCTACCGTAAATTATTGACGAAAGGATCCGATAGATTGAGTAGCATAACCATAATAATAATAACAGCGTTGGCGATGGTAATAGTAGTGGTAGTAGTAGTAGTGGTAGTAGTAGTAGTAGTAGTAGTAGTAGTAGTAGTAGTAGTAGTAGTAGTATCTTTATCAGTAATAGCAGTGTCAGTTACAGCATCGTTTCTTTTGTTTCGGGAACAATGGCACACTGGCCTGACTTCAGGAATTGCAGTAAAGCAAAACCTGTTGAAATTATGAGAACTTAAACCTAGACATTATTCAGAAGTACTTAAATACTACAAAGAGAGAGAGAGAGAGAGAGAGAGAGAGAGAGAGAGAGAGAGAGAGATATAATAAGTCACTCACTGTTCACATGTGTCTGCTTTACATTCAAACTCAGGCAGGTAGGAAGTTTCACCTGGCCTCCCTCCGCCCACGTGAATCTTAGTCTTAATCTCAGGTGGACCAATTACCTTCCTTGCCCTCAATTGACCTGATTAGATTAGTTCAATTGTGTCATTTACTTTCCTCCTCCCCTTTGGTCACTCTCACTTCCTTGCTTTGCTTTCATTCTGCATTGTCTATTCCTTTCTTCTTCTGGTCGTGTTTAAATGCCGTGATTCGCTTGTTTTTACTGTCGATTCACGTTAATTGCTAAGCTTTCGTTATTTGTGTGTCTTTCCTTACCTGCGTTTACCTTAATTTCTTTCCTCGCTTGGGTTTGATAATTTTCCTTGTGTTTTGTGGATCAAGTATTGTAATCAGTTCGTTTTACTATGGATTAACTTTTAATTAGTTTGGCTCAAATCGACTCCGTTTCTTTCCTTGTTCTCATTTCCTTACATTGGTTTTCTTCTTCTGTTTGTTTTATTTCAAGTTTTTTTGTCCCCTGAAATTCCTTATATAGCTCTTTATTTTTTTTTATTTTCTAAAGTGTTCAGTGTATTTGCTTCATTATCGCTCCTCTTCTTCGTCTGCCTTGGTTTCTGTTCTATTTTATTAATCGATATTCTGTTGCCTTAAAACCCTTACATATCTCTATCTTCGTTTCCCAAGGTTTTCAATGCATTCACCTCTCTATCTCTCCTGTCAGGTACAAACATTTCTTTCTTTTCTATTTCCATTACTCCATAAGTTTCCTTCCTAACTTTCTTTTTTTCCCTTAAGATTTTCAATGTAAATATTTGTGTGTTTTCATGTATTAACTTTCATTTTTTTCAATTTGTTTCATTTTTTTATTATTTTCCTAACATCCTAAGCCATTTTTACTGAAAGCTTTGAATATATTTATCGTCTTTCCTTCTTTTCACTCACTAATCCTCATATCCTTGTTCTATTTGTATTATTTTGTAACATTCCCCCTTAACTTCCTAAGACATGTTATTTACTCTCCTTATCCTGTTTGTATTATTCTGTAATTTTCCTTCTTAACTCCTTACGGCATTTTTACTCTCCGCTTCCTCGAGGCCACGAATTCCATTGCAAACCTTCGTTCCTTTGTTTCATCTGTATTATTCCCTAAGTCTGTGTTTAATTTCCTGGGACATCTTCTTTAGTGTCCTCTCGTTAAGGTTAAGACGCTCAGTTGCCTTCCTTCCAAGCACTTGTTTTGCATAATTTACCTACTTGTTCCTTACCTTCCCTCCTCACCTTTCTTGCCTTGCTGTCTCGTCTTCTGTACCTGCATGTTCCTTACCTTTCTTCTCCATCTTGTTGTCTTCCTGTCCTCATTCCTTCCTTCACCTGTGATTTCAAGCTCGCTAAGCATGATACAATTAATTACCTCACCTTACCTTAATCTTTCCGGACGTAAGTGATATATTGTGAAGGTGTGTTTGCCTTTACCTCTCCATCTCGTGTTTATTCTGTCTGTCTGTCTGTCTCTCTCTCTCTCTCTCTCTCTCTCTCTCTCTCTCTCTCACCTCGTCTAACATCTAATTATCGCCTCTAAAGGTCATCCTGCCGCTTCATTAAGTAGTAAATTACCACCATTTGCAGATATTAATGATTGCCGAGCTCTCTCTCTCTCTCTCTCTCTCTCTCTCTCTCTCTCTCTCTCTCTCTCTCTCTCTCTCTCTCTCTCTCTCTCTCTCTCTCTCTCTCTCTTCTTCTTCTTCTTCTTCTTCTTCTTCTTCTTCTTCTTCTTCTTCCTTCTTCTTCTTTCCTCTTACTCTTCTTCCCGTGTTAATTAGTTTAAATGTATTTCATGAATACTTTATCACCAATTAATCACCATCAAGTTTGTACGTATATGTTTATTTGCTTCCTTATCTTTGCATGTTCTTTCCGTACACACACACACACACACACACACACACACACACACACACACACACACACACACACACACTTATGCTTCCTCTTCTAATCATGTTCTTTCCCCTTCCCCTCTTCCCCTCTACTCTTCATCTGTTTCCTCCCAATCTCCCCTCACTCCGCTGTCTCGTTCCTCCCCCCCTTCCTCCTCCTCCTCCTCCTCCTCCTCCCCTCTCTTTCCTCCCTATTCCCTCCCACTCGCCTCGCAAACCATCCAAAATAAACAAAGAGGGTTTGGTAGAACGATCTCTCTCTCTCTCTCTCTCTCTCTCTCTCTCTCTCTCTCTCTCTCTCTCTCTCCATACATCCATCGCTACTCCCTTCTGGCCTTCAACCTTTCATCCATCATTGCAGGTCTATAATTATTCATTTCTCTCTCTCTCTCTCTCTCTCTCTCTCTCTCT
>NC_059273.1:5782500-5785000 GCF_017591435.1 Portunus trituberculatus
AAGACCACTCACTGGGGTAACATTTCTCTACCGAACTATAACGAGAGAGAGCCATTTGTGAATACCTGTTCTGTCTTTATTTATTTATTTATTTAAGAGGAATAGTTATCCTCATGACCTTCAAGAATAAGTGTTATAATTTTCTACATGTGAATCTTTATGAAGTGTTATTTTTTTTGCTATCGTTGCCTCGTATTTTTTTTTCCTTTTCTTTTCTGTTTATCTGTTCCCTTCACTTTCTTCTTTTTTTTTTTTTTAATGGAAGAGGAGAAGCTGGCAAGTGGCAACAAGAAATGAAAAAAAATCCCCACTTGATTGCCAGTTCCCTAAAAGATTAACTCCTTTCAGTATCATGACGTATTTACATATTCATTTTGCTCAGTATTTGGTGATTTCATACAGCTTAAAAACTTGTGCTGGGGATTAAAATAGTAAAGACTCTGGCCATTAATCTTTCGACCTCTATAGACCTTTCCTAATGTAAATAAAATCAGCTAATGATACCCAAAATCTCATGGTAAAAATGCATCTCAGTATTGAAGGATTTAATAGAGTTAGCCAAAAGTGTGGGACAAATATCTTGAAACCTCTTTGTTATTGTTGTTGTTTGCGTGTCAAGGTCGTCATTAAACCATTATATAAAGCAGATTATTCGTGAGGAGCGTTGTACCTTTTCTCTTACTCGCTTTCATTCTTTCTTTAATTTTTCTTCTGTTTCCCACGACGTGTTCTCACCACCAATGAATCACAACAGAAGATCATTTATGAGTACCTCTTATTACCTTATTCTTCCTTACCTCATTGCTTTCTTTCTTACTTCCTTTACCCCTTTATCCATTTATTTATTTACGTGACACTCGCATCATCGCTAGACCAATTCAGGGTTTTAGAGGATTATCAAAATAAAATCTTCCTGAACTCAAAAATTACCGTGGTGAGAATAGGTACCACTTTTTACAGGTGGGTGGATACTTGTGTGTGGATGGTGGAAAGCTTCTGTGGATTAAAGTGGATGAAAGGTTTGACTCCATTCTTCTCGTTCTTTCCTTTACACTCTTGTTTTTTCTTCGTCCATCGTCTTTTTTCTCTCCATAAGGAAATAGGTGAGAAGAGAGGGGAAATGAAACGAGGAGGAATAAAAAGGGAGATAAGATAGAAGAAGGAAAGGTGTGAAGGGAGAGAGAGAGAGAGAGAGAGAGAGAGAGAGAGAGAGAGAGAGAGAGAGTGGAAGGAAGGGAAAGGGCTGTGAGGGGAAACAGGGAAAAATGGAATGGGAATGAAAGATGATATTTTTGTAGGCTTTCATCCTGCCGTATTTTCCAATAATGGCGGAAATCCCTCAACTTGTATCCTTCGTTGCGTCGCACATACCTTGCCTGTTTCCTCTGGCCTTTGCTATGTATTATGTATCATGATCTATTGAATATTTTTAGACATTGCTTCCCCGTAACATACAATCCCTTTGGACTGAACGAATGAAAAGGTACGATATTATGTATACCTGAGCCTTGTATGAATTGAGCAGTTTTTTTTTTTTAATGAATGTGATACGTTATTTTTCATCACGCTTATCTAACAACGAAGATAAGGTGTATGTACCAGTGTTTGCCGGGTCAGTAAGGTTAAACAACGGAGAGCCTGATTAGTACTTGGCTGGGTGACCACCTGGAACACCAAATACTAGTTAAAGACGTGTAGAGGAAAGCGCTCCCGTAACTTCAGTACCATGACACGTTTCCATATTCATTCTGGTTAGTACTTGGTGGTTTTATACAGCTTCAGAAACTTACTTGAAGATTAAAATAGTGAAGACGAAGGCCATTAATCTTCTGACCTCCATAGACCCTTGCTAATGTCAATGAAATTATCTAATCGTGCTCAAAACTCAAGATAAAATTGCATCCCAGTACTGAAGCGGATAACACGGTCAAGAGGTAAAAGCCCGTCTTGAAGCGCTTTGATCTCCCGTCAGTACTATTTCCAGAGGCTATAGAGATCTTTAGTCGATTTCTCATGGGTATTTTTCTCATTCATGCTATTATGTTCACCTCTCCAATGCAAGACTTAACCAATATTGTCAATCATTCATACCTTTCTTTACTCAACTCTGGAACGCCTTGCCTGCTTCTGTACTTTCAACTTCCTATGACCTGATTTCATTTAAGAGGGAGGTTTCAAGACATTTGTCATTCTTTCTGGTTAACACTCGTACCTGCAAAGGGACTGGTAACTAAATGTGCCTTTTTTTTCCGTTTTATGTTGCCTTGGCCAGCTTTCCCGTCGTACATAAAAGAAAACGAATTCTTCTTTATATACCCCTAGAAGAAATCCAATAGTTTTTATTATTGTCCGGAGAGAAGAGTGCAGGAAATATACAGAAACATTAGAAATTATTGCCTAGAGATTTGAATCCTCGACTTCACTTTGGTATTTTGGCCTTAAACACTTTTTATGCTGTAACCTTCGTTTATCAAGCAGAAAATAGTCACGTACTTTGTAG
>NC_059273.1:5790000-5800000 GCF_017591435.1 Portunus trituberculatus
TCAGGCCATCAAGTTGGACATCCACGCTAATTCACTGAGCATTGTAGCGCATTTCTCTTTTTCGCTGCCAAAGTGCGCCGGAGCATTGTTTGGGTCATAATTGGCGCCAGCTGTTACAGAAAGTAATTATATCACCCAGGAAATCGTTCAACACGTGTAGAGCGAGTCAATCATTTACTGTTAATTTGCTACTGGGAATGGAAATATAGAATAGGTATATGTAGGGATAGGTGGTGATGATATGATGGTGGTGGTGGTGGTGGTGGTGGTAGTGATTGTAGTAGCTGTAGTTTTTGATGTTGGCGTTGTTTTATTATGTTGTTGATGTCTTTGTTATTATTATTAGTTATTATTATTATTATTATTATTATTATTATTATTATTATTATTATTATTATTATTATCGTTATTACTCGTATGTTGCTACTATTACTATTACTACTTCTGTTACTACAACTATCATTACTGCTATAACCTCAGCTACTACTACTACTACTACTACTACTACTACTACTACTACTACTACTACTACTACTACTACTACTACTACTACTACTATTGCAACTTTAATCACCACCAACACTACCACCACCACCACCACCACCACCACCACCACCACACCACAACAACAACAACAACAACAACAACAACAACAACAACAACAACAACAACAACAACAACACACACACACACACACACACACACACACACACACACACACACACACACACACACACACACACACACACACACAGACTTCATCATAGCAGACAGCATGAAGGGCAGAAGAGGAGCGTGTAGGCTTAGGTAGGCTTAGGGAGCACTGGTGGGCATTGCTGGGAAGGTGATGGAAGGCTGGGAGGAAACTACAGCTACTACTCGTTCTGGAATGGTCGTGACGAGGTCGTGAACTGGACAAGGGAGAGTCGTAACTTGTGGGACAGTGTCGTTACTAGATAGAACTGGTGTTGGGGGTTGTGGTGTTCCTCAAGGTTGTGTGTGGAACCGTTTTGTTTTGTTGTGGTATTGCTTTGAGTTCTGTTTTTCTTTTATTTTGGTTGTTTTTCATTGTGTGTGATTGGAGGTTTTTTTTTTTTTTTTTTAGCTTTTTTTTTCATTGATAGTGTCATGAGGAGGAGGAGGAGGAGGAGGAGGAGGAGGAGGAGGAGGAGGAGGAAGGTAGAAGAGGAAAGGGTTAAGTGATGTAGCCGTTTTTCTTCATTTATTTTTTGCATTTATTTTATCTTATTTATCTTATTATTTGTTCCTATTTTTACTATTTTACGTTATTCTTTTTGTCATTATTGTTGCTTTTCAATTTTTTTTTCTGATCATCTTTTTTTTTCTCAGTTTGTATTCCCATATCGTAATTGTGGATTTTTTTGCTTTGTTTCATTGTTTTACTTGACGTTGTTGTTGTTGTTGTTGTTGTTGTTCTGTGTGTGTATGTGTGTGTGTGTGTGTGTGTGTGTGTGTTATTATATGCTTTTTGTATAATATATATGTATTCATGTATATAGTATGTATGAATGCATGAATCTCTCTCTCTCTCTCTCTCTCTCTCTCTCTCTCTCTCTCTCTCTCTCTCTCTCTCTCTCTCTCTCTCTCTCTCTCTCTCTCTCTCGTGTCACAATGCTAAATAATAGTCCTCACCACCACCACCAGCACCACCACCACCAGCAGGGCCGCCAGGTGTGTGATAGCCGAGGGGAATGAATAAGTAACCCTGCCGAGGCGTGAAATGAGTTCCCAGTATGACCAATGGTGTTGTGCTCTCTGCCTCTGCCCTCACTGCGCATCCGTGACAATGAGCGTGGGAAGTGTATTGTTTCATTATTGCTTTATTTATGCATTGTGTTGTTCCTTTCGTTTTTTTTTTTTTCAGTGGAAGGCGAGAAAGAATGAGAATTGCATTTTTTTGTACATTATTTATTTTCTTTTTCTCTTCTTTTATGTAAGTGGAAGGTTGTTATTTTTTTTTTTCAGAAGTGCATATATTTATTTATTTTTTTTTTTTTGGTTAGTTTTATTAATTTTGAGGTGCGTGATTGCGAAAATTGCTTTGTTTTGTTTATTTTCATGTTCTTTTATTTTAATCTTGCTGGGAAAAGGAGAGGGAAAAAAGAAAGGCTGAAAGAAAGTTACTTATTCTTCACGCACCCACACTCATACTTATTCTCCCACTTAACCACATGAGGGAGAGAGAGAGAGAGAGAGAGAGAGAGTGAGTCAATTACACTCTTTGGTACTCACACGCACACTCATTCACACCTACTCACTCTCTCCTTCACGCACTCACGGGTAAGAGAAGGAGGAGGAGGAGAACGAGGAGGAGGAGGAGGAGGAGGAGGAGGATAAGAAAGATCCCAAACACAATGAAAAAAAAGAAGGAATAAGAAGAGAGAGAGAGAGAGAGATTAGCATAGGAGGCGAGGAGGAAAGAAGAAAAGGAGAAAGGAAGGAAAATAGAATAATTACTCTACTTCTTTTCACAATAACGTTAAATGTAGCTCTCCTCCTCCTCCTCCTCCTCCTCCTCCTCCTCCTCCTCCTCCTCCTCCTCCTCCTCCTCCTCCTCCTCCTCCTCCTCTACTTAGAACAAAGCAAATGCACGTATAATTCTTGTTATAATTGTCTCATTTTTGCTTGAATTGTGAATGGGTCACTTTTACACTCTTTTATTGTTTCTCTCTCTCTCTCTCTCTCTCTCTCTCTCTCTCTCTCTCTCTCTCTCTCTCTCTCTCTCTCTCTCTCTCTCTCTCTCCTTCAACACCCCGCCCTCATCCCCTTGGCTTGCAAATCCCTGTTCTTGCTAAAGCCTCGCCTTCCCTCACTCTATCTTTCATCACCGCACCACGCTATCCTTCGTTCCCCTTCACCTTGAGAGAGAGAGAGAGAGAGAGAGAGAGAGAGAGAGAGAGAGAGAGAGAGAGATGAAAAGTTAAGTGATAGAAGAGGATTAAAAGAAATTGAGGAGGAAACAATGAAAAAGTTATGGATTTTGGAGGAAAAGGAGAACCTGAGGAAAACAAAGGGATTTTAGAGAGAGAGAGAGAGAGAGAGAGAGAGAGAGAGAGAGAGAGAGAGAGAGAGAGAGATGCATGACTAATCCAGCTCTGACTTTTTATTCCTTCTACATAAATAATCACAAGGTGCTGAAGATTCCAATTAAAGCAAGATATATGGGAGAGGTGAGAGGGAGAGGGAGAGGGGAGAGGGAAGAGAGGAGAGGGGAGGAGTGATGGACTGATGACAAGTGAGAGGGATATGTAATTGGAAAGTGAGATAAATTGTTTAATGTTTGGTTAGATTAGGTGAAGGAAGATTGACAGAGGGTTGAACTGAAGGAAAACATTAGTCTTTAAATTATGAAGGCAATAAAATAATTATGGGATTGGTGAGGGAAAGGTGAGAGAAGTAGGTGAAGGTCCGAGGTAGGGAGATAAGAGGAAAACAAGGAGAATTTACTTGTGAATTATGAAGGAAAACACGAGCCGATAGATTATAAAGGCAAAGAAATAGTTATGGGAATGGTGAGAGATAGGTGAGGTGGAGGAAGTGAAGGTTCGAGGTAGGGAGATAAAATGAGAGGAAGACAAGTAGAATTTACTAATGAAATATGAAGGAAAACATGACCCGTTAGATTATAAAGGAAAAAAAAGATTCTGGATAAGGTAAGGGAGAGGTGAAGGGAAGGAAGACAGGGAAAATTTACGAATGAATTATGAAGGAAAATACGACCCGTTAGATTATAAAGGGGAAAAAAAAATAGGGGAAAGATGAGGGAGAGGTGAAGGAAGGAAGTGAAATACGAGATAGGCAGATAAGATGAGAGGGAGACAAGGAGAAATGACGAATGACAGAAGATTAATACAAAAGGTAAGACGAAGGAAGACCAAAAGAACAAAAAAAAAAAAAAAAAAAACGAAGAATAAACAAGAATGGAAGAGATGAAAGAAGAGACCAAAAGAACATAAAGAAATAACGAAAGAGGGAAGAGTAAAGGAGGCAGAAAGGAACACAAAGGAGGAATATACAAAAATAGCGTGGAGGCGATGAGGTAAGTGGAGGGAGAGCAAAGGAACACAAAGAAAGAATAAACAAGAGGAGGGTGGAGTTGACAGATTAGTGAGGCAGGTTAGGGTGGTGTTGAGGGCAAGGGAAAGTGTGGAAGAGGAGGAGGTGAGATAAAAACAGATGGTTATAGCAAATGGAAGGGAAACTGTTATAAGACGAAAGAAAATGGCAAATAACAAAGAAAGATTGTCATAAATAAAAAAAAAAAAAAGATGATGGTGCACAAAGATTACCATGAATAAGAAAAAAATATCGACTAATTGCTGTGAATATGATAGGGAAACTGTTATAAGACGAAAGAAAATGACAAATGATAAAAAAAGATTGCCATAAATATAAAAAAATTGTGATAGTGCATATTGATTACCATGAATAAGAAAAATATCGACTAATTGCTGTGAAAATGATGAGTATAGTGAAATGAAAAAAAAAAATAGAAATGAATAGTGAAATAGATATAAGAAAATTACAATAAAAATATTAATAAGGTTCATTAAAAAAAATATTGACAGATAACAAACAAACTGACTAACAGACCAAATAAATAAATAGATAGATAAATAGATATATACAAGTAAATAAATGGAAAAGCGAAGGGACGTGTATTGGAACGAAAAAGATGACGATAGAATAAAAGAGAGATTACACTGGAAAAACGGAGATGACAGAAAAGGGAAGAGTGAGGGTGAAGGTTGGAGGATGTTTGGATTTTACTAAAGGGGTGTGGAGAGAGAGAGAGAGAGAGAGAGAGAGAGAGAGAGAGAGAGAGAGAGAGAGAGAGAGAGAGAGAGAGAGAGTCTAAATACCTCCCTTTAACGAGGCAAACATTCACGATTCTCTGACCCTCCTTGTTTACGTGCCGTGCCGCTGATGACGGCGACGGTCTGGAAACACACACACACACACACACACACACACACACACACACACACACACACACACACGCTTGACTTAATCGTGTAAAATTAGCAATGGAAAAAAAATAGATAAACAAACACACACTCACTCTCACACAAAAAAGAGATTCAGAGAGAGAGAGAGAGAGAGAGAGAGAGAGAGAGAGAGAGAGAGAGAGAGAGAGAGAGAGAGAGAGAGAGAGAGCATGTTATCAATTCGTCCCAGTGCAAATCTCTCACATCCAGGGTTAAGGGCCATCTGAGCGCCCTATTTGAGCTCGCAAAACCAGGAGGAAAGGAGAGCATTAGGGTTTGATCCTCTGAAGGCCGTTTAATTGAAGCATTTAATTCCTCTAAAGTGAAGGGTGATGCTCCTTTTACAGTTTTTTGGTAACTCTTTCGTAAATAATATTTTTTGAGTGCCTGGGTGAATTAGCAAAAAAATAAAAATGTTATGTGTACATATTTTTGAGAGAGAGAGAGAGAGAGAGAGAGAGAGAGAGAGAGAGAGAGAGAGAGAGAGACAGCACACCATAAAACAAAAAAAATTGAGAAAAAACAGAAAAACAAAGAAAATCCTCGTATATAAATTTTTCAGCTTTCCATCTCAATACATATTTTCTCTCCCCACACGAAAAAAGTGGAAAAAAAAGCTGGTAAAAAGCTGAAGGGTCCACATGCCTTCAAACTTTTCCACTCGCCACTCAGGACTCCACACGGCCGGAAGCTGCGGATAAATGTGGAGTGGAGGGAAAAAATGCAACAGGTGGTCTTGCCCTAGACTTAATGATATGCACATTATGTAATTTGCATTGCTCTTTTTGTCCGCCGTGGATTATTATACATTTTCAGGTGAGAGAGAGAGAGAGAGAGAGAGAGAGAGAGAGGAAGATGGGAGTGCTTCTGAATAGTTATGCCACAAATCAGAAAAATTTACATCAAGAATATTGAAAGTCATATCAGAATGTTACAGAGAGAGAGAGAGAGAGAGAGAGAGAGAGAGAGAGAGAGAGAGCTTTCCAGGTCATATCAACATCACCTACTCTTCCAAAATGCAGACGACTGGCAAAACTTCCGTCAAATCAGTGTGGCCAGAAGCGGTGTGATACCTTTCCTGTTACTCCAATTGGCACTACTGATTGCCCTTTGAAGTCCACTGCATCTGTTCTGTATGCAGTAATGCGACATGAGAGAGAGAGAGAGAGAGAGAGAGAGAGAGAGAGAGAGAGAGAGAGAGAGAGAGAGGGGGGGACATCATTGCACTTTCATCTGATATATTATTCACCCGTTTCACATTGCACCCTCGTGTATAACAGTGAATGGCGTGGAAGATACATCGCTCCCCGATTTTGTGACGAGGAGGAAGTGAGTGAGGGAGTGAATGACTGTGATTGCCGTCATATTCTCTCTTCTCTCCCCTTTTTTGCGGTGTGGCCATTAAGGGTCGTTTTGTTATTGTTGACGGTGGTGATAGGTGTGGTGGTGAAGATGGTGGTGGTGGTGGCATATGTCTTGTTGTTGTTGTTGTTGTTAGTGTTGTTTTTGTTAGTGATGGTGGCGGTGGTAACTCCTAAACAAATGTTATTGATGATAGAAATAATGATAAAACAAAAACAGCAACAATAATAACAACAACAATAACAGCAACAACAACAACAACAATAACAGCAACGTCACCAACACCAAACCAACTAAGCAATAAAAATGGAACACACACACACACACACACACACACACACACACACACACACACAACACATCACCACCTGCTCACACTCATTCAAACTCACGAAACCTGAAAACTTCGTGAAACTAACACTCTAAACTCAACAGAGGCGGAGAAATACATTTGAGAGCACAGCACTTCCAATACTTCAAAATTCTCTACAGTTAATCTTACACCACCATTCAATGACGTTTTCATAGCCCTAGTGACAGATTAACACCCTTTCTACATTATTAACACGTAAAACACGAGACTATTCATGTCTGTGGCCTCTGAAAATAGTCTTGGTGAGAGGGCAGTCCGTTTCTGGATAGGGACGCAAATCCTCTGAAAACACCTGGAGTTAAAGAGTGGAACGTCATGCGTGTGGCGAAATATTCCTGAGGGCGGTCGATGGTGGGGAGGATGACAGGCGCGACGCAATGGTCTTAGATACGTCGATTTCTGCAAGGTTAGCGGTGTGTTGGGGCTGTGTGGCGCTGAGTGGACGACGTGCTTTGAGAGAGAGGGAGGGTTGAAGACAAAGTAGATAGACTGAGAGGTAGATAGAAAAATGAAAGCTCATACATAAATAGATAGAGAAATAAACAGAGAGGATTGATAGTTTGATAGACAGATAGATTGGCTGATTTTTCTATTTATTGATTGAAGAGAACTGGAAACGTAGCAATGAATTGAAAATAGATACATACCATTACACAGAGACAAGAGATTGAAGACTGGTTGAGAGATAGATTAACCGGTTGACTGACTGGTGAGCATTCGTGAAACCTCACACACGAATTGAAAGTTGATTGGTTCATTTAATTGATTTATTGATTCATGGAGGCTTCAAGAACACACGCATATGTAGAATAATTGGAGATATGAGCACTGATAGATTATTCGTACTTTTTAATCTATTATGAAGATTGGAAATAGACTCAGTGTAGATTAAGTATATTAAAGAAGTACAAGTGATTTTTATTCTGATTCCTGATATAGATAGATAGATAAACAGATAGGTTAATAAATAGATAGATAAAACAAATAGATGTTGAATTAAAAGCACCACAACAAAGAGTCAGAAAGAATTTAATATGCTGGACAGTTGCTTGCTTTTGGCTGTTATGAATTTATATAGAACATGTATTCCATTTGTTGTTTGTACATTATGCTACCACATTGATTAACTGCCACGACCGCGGAAGTGTAATCATCACTGACATCACCAATACCATAATGCCACTAATAGCAACAACAATGATAGCAATATTAGTGGCGAGAATAACAATAGCAGTGATAATAATGGTGCTGGTGATAACAATGATGGTAATACTAATACCTCAATATTGACAAGGATACTGCAATCGGTGTTTTTACTCTCGGTGAACTGAGCAACCACCATCACCACTACCAGTACTACCACGAACAACAACAGCAGCAGCAGCAACAACAACAACAACAACAAGAGCAACAGTAATAACAAGCACCACACCAGTATGTTTTCACCTCGCTGGCTTCGAAAAGGTGTCATGGATTTCCGAAGCAGTTGATGATTCATGGCTCTTGTCATGCACAGCTACAGAGAGAGAGAGAGAGAGAGAGAGAGAGAGAGAATAAAAAACAGCAGCAGCAATAACAACAACAACAACAACGAAAACCACCTTACCACCTGTCGTCTCCAGGCCATTACAGGTGTGGCGAGGTAAATAACATGAGCATCTCGCCAGGTAAGGAGAGCGCAGGTGGTGAGGAGGCGCGGAGGGAGAGGGAGGGGAGGGGTAGTGAGTCTCGGTATTACCATTAGCACGTCTCGCGTATTCTACTCTTCCTCTTCCTCCTCTCCCCTCTCACGTTTCCTTTGCCTCTTCACCTATGCATTACTCTCCCTCGCCCCGTCTCAAATTCTATTCTTTTCTATATTCTGTTTCTTTTTTTTCGTTTTCTTTGTTTTCTTTCTTTGTTCTATCTTATGTTCTTTTTCTTCACCTGTTTGAACTTTTTCGTTCATTTCCTTTCTTCGTTTTTTTTTTTCTTTTCTCATCCTCTTTTTCATTTTGTTTTTTCCCCTCTCTATCCTCTCTTCCTTATTCTAGCATCTTGTCTTCTATCTGTCTCCCTTTCTCCTTTCTTTTCTATTCTGCTCTGTTCTCCTTCTGTATTCTCCTTTCTTCCATTCTCTCTTCCCCTGTTTTCTCCCTTTCTCCACTCTCCTTTTCCTTTTTTTTACTTCCCTTTCTTCCTTCATTTATCTCCTCTATCCACCATGTCTTCTTTACTCTTCTCGCTACACGTAACCCCTCTTTCCACCATCACTTAGCTTCCCCTCCTATCCCATCCCTTTCTCTACCCTCTCTACCCTCCCTTTCTCTCTCTAACACCTTCCCATCCTTTGTAATCCCGTGACCTATTTCCTCACCCCAATTCATTGTAATCCCTCTCTTACACACCCGCCTTACTATCTCCTTCCTTCCTCAGCCTGCTCCCTTCCTTCCTCCCACGGCCGCGGCAGGAGTAATGGAGGGCGTTGGCATCGGAACATAATGCAGTGGGGAAGGAGGCGGTGAAGCGTCTAGCGGTGATGAGAGGGAGGGAAATGAAATGAGTGAGGAGAGAGAAGGACGACGACGAGGAGGAGGATAAGGGGAAGGAAAGGTGAGACTCGTAATCAAGACTAAATGCGTTTGCGTAAGAGAGTGGGAAGGAAGAGAAGGTAAAGGTGATGTAAGAGGGTAAATTGAAATAGTGATGGTAGAGGTGAATGGAAGAGAAGAAGAGTGTGGTTCCAGTGTAGTAGAAAGAGTGAAAGTGTGGCGTGATTGGTATATGGCAATATTGCACACACACACACACACACACACACACACACACACACACGCGCGCGCACACACACACACCCACACTCACCAATCATAATAGCAGTACCAGGAGTTCCAATAATAGCAGCAGCACAAATGAAACACTAGTCAATTCCCCGGAGCATCATTACAACTCATTCAGCGCTTCACTAGAGAGAGAGAGAGAGAGAGAGAGAGAGAGAATGGATGTGTGTGTGTGTGTGTGTGTGTGTTTTGAGCTACACATACCATACACCCAGGCCTTATCCTCCCCTCTATACCCTCTCCCCTCCCCTCCACCGATCATTTACCCTCTACTGTCACCACCACCCCATCCCACCCTCCCTTTCACCTATCATTTGTCCTCTCTTCCCCTCTTCCTACTCCTCCCGTTCACCACCCACAATACTCTCCCCACCATTTTCCCTCTCCTGGCGATTCTCCCCTTCTCCCCTCTCTCTCCTCCCGTTTCCCCTCCCCGG
>NC_059273.1:5802500-5842500 GCF_017591435.1 Portunus trituberculatus
ACACTACGACCCCAACACACACACACACACACACACACACACACACACACACCACTAACTTTCGCATTTTCATGAATATTTTTACATCAGATTATAAAATATTAACTGAGTCTCCCCTCAATGTTTTTCAGGGATAAAATGACACTCTTAGGGGGACGAAAGAGTCAACATTATATGGGTCTCTATTGGCTTGCCCTCTTACACTCCACCCTCCACCCTGCTAGCATTTCCTTAACCTAATTTTCATGTATATGTAAGCGCCGTAAGCCTTTTGTTTCCGAGGTTATTGTTGTATAAAGCACACATAACTACCGAGTAACGAGCCTTTTGTTTTGAGAGTAGATCGTTTTCTCTCTTTTCTTTTTTTTTATTTGCTTTCATCTTTCTTTTTGATGTTTCGTTATGTTATTGTTGTTTTTTTTTTTTTTTTTTATTGTGTTGTGTTTTTTCCAGATTTTTAGCCTGATTTTACATTATTTTTGTGTTTTTTTTCTTTCTTTTATCTTCCTTCGTTTATCTTTTTATTTTGTACTTTTTTCCCTTCTTCTTTTCTTTTCGTTCAGTGTCTTTATGTTTATTACCCAGATTTTACATTTTTTAAACCTATTTTTACGTGTTATTTTCCTTAGTTTTATCTCCCTTCCTCTACATTCTCTCTTGCATCTTTTTTTTTTTTTCCTTCTCCTTCCAGTACCTGTCTTTCTCTTTTCTTTTCGATCAGTATCTTTGTTTTTGTCTTGATTTTACACATTTTAATCTTATTTTTGTGTTGTTTTTCTCTCTTTAATTTTCCTTCCTCTATATATTCTCCTGTACCTTCATTTTCCTCTCTCTGATCAGTACCTATCTTTATCTTCCTATATTTTCTTTATCTATCTTCCTTCTTCTTTTTTTCATTCTATTATGTTTCTATCTCTCTTCTTTCCTCTGTTCATTTTTTTTCTCTATCTTTTTTATAACTCTCCTTACAGATCTCTTATTTTCCTCATTCGTCAGCATCTTTATTTCATTTCATTCTAATTATTCTTTCGTTTTCCAATTTTGTTTTGTTTTCCTATTTGACTGTTGTATATATCTATTTCCTTCCTCTTCCTTTAATTTATCACTTTCTTCCCTTTTCCTGTGTACTCTCCTCTCCCTCCTCCATAACGTTCAGTATTTTCCATTATATTTTTCTTATCTATTTTCCTCATTTCTCCCTTTTAATCACTCTTGTCTCTGCTCTCTTTTTCTCTTTTATTTTTCTATTCTCTTCTCTTCTCACTTTTCTCATCAATATTTTTCCTTTTTCTCTCTTTTCCTTATTTATTCCCCTCGTTCTTCCCCCTTTAGTATATTATGTCCCTTTTTTATTCTTTTCATAATTCCACCCCTTTCCTTTTCTCTTCTCTTATTTCTCAGTATCTTTATCTTATTTTCCCTACTTATTCTCTTCTCTATTATTTTCCTCTCTCATGTCTGTATCCTCCTCTTCCTCCTCTTTATCTTTCCAGTCTAAATTTCTAAGACGGGGAAGAGTCCGCCATTTGCATAATATGTAGGGTATATCGGCGCCTTGGCTGACAGAGAGAGAGAGAGAGAGAGAGAGAGAGAGAGAGAGAGAGAGAGAGAGAGAGAGAGAGAGTGAGAGAGAATGTTATTGCATCTTCAGGGTAGTTATTCTATTATTGTTCTCCTCTACTTTTTATCCTCCTCCTTCTCCTCCTCCTCCTCCTCCTCTTTCTCCTCCTCCTCTTCCTTTAGTATAGCTCCTGCAAATTGCCTTGTTGTTTGGTTTTTCTTTTGTGTGCCTTTCTTGTCTATCCCTTCCTCTTCCTACTCCTCCTCCTCCTCCTCCTCCTCCTCCTCCTCCTCCTCCTCCTCCTCCTCCTCCCGTATTTTATTTACCTCCATCTTCTTGTCCTCATCCTCGTCCTTCCTTGACCGTCTTCCTTTCCTACCCTGTTTCCAAACTTACCCATTCGTCTTCATTGAGTTCCTGTGTGTCTGTGTGTGTGTGTGTGTGTGTGTGTGTGTGTGCATGTGTGTGTGTGTGTCCCTCTCATACACAAACCAATCCCTCCTACATGCACACTAACCTCTCACCCACCAACTCACACACACGCACACACACACACTAACACACACACTTTGTTTACCAGCGGCCTCCTAAGCTGACACGAGGCAAGGTGATTGGGTCATAGCGACAGGTGATCAGACGGCCCTCACCTGAGCCGCTGTTATGACTCCTCTTGACGCTGATGAAGGAGGAGGAGGAGGAGGAACAGGTGGAGGAGGAGGAGGAAGAGAAAGAGTTGAAAGGAAAAAGGGAAAGAGAAAAGAATGAAGAAGATATGAAGAAAGAAGAGGGGAAGGAAGAGAGGAAGAGGTGGTGGAGAAAGAGGAAGGCAACAGAAGGGAATTAAGAAGATTTGAAGAGGGAAGAGTAGATGAAGAGGGAGGAAAAGAGGAATATATGGTGGAGGAAGAGGAAGACAGGATTGTGGAAAAATAGGATATGAAGAAGAGGAAAGAGAAGAAGGAAACAGAAAATGTGGAGATGACGGAAATAGGAAAAAGTGAAGAGAAGGAAGAAGAATTATGCAGTGATTATGAAAAATGCGGAATAATAAGCGAAAAAGAGAATAGCGAGAACATGTCAACGTCAATATGTAAAAAATAGATTACAGAACGTTTAACAGGTTACACACTGAAATTTTACGTTTTGATGATGATTAGATTCTTTGTGTATTAATTTATTCATTTGTTTATTCATTAAGTAAAGCATTAGCTGTTCCTTTGTGAGATTTTTGTGTTTAGAAGTCAATATTAGTAAACAATTTTTTTTTTTCTTTTTCTATTTCCTTTTGTGAGAATTATTTAAGATTTGTCTTTATTTTTCCAGGGGAAGTTTCATTGATAAAAGGTTTTGTCAATATTGGTAGATTTTCTTTTTACACTTGTTTGAGTGAGACATTGTTTGGAAGTAAGTCTCATTATTTGCAAGGGAGATAATGTTTGTGGTAAGAAATTGTATAAGCGATTCCCGTGATTTTTTTTTTTTTTTTTTATCTGTCCTTTTGTTTTAGAGACTAACTGTGTTGGAAATTATTGGTCAGGTTTTGTCGACCGTCGAGTTGTTATTTGACTGATTCTTTTGATTGAAACGAAAAAAAAAATAATGGAAATTTCCTTGATGTATATTTCATTTTTTTTTTTTTTTTTATTGTAGTTAATAGTTTACATTTTTTTCTTTTCCGTTTTTTTTTTTTTTTTTTTGAGGTGATAGGGGGCCTGCGCAAATTTAAAGTTCAATGCTTAATACATTTTTTTCTTGTATTCAGTTTTTATGCACATTTAATTTCTTTTTAGTTATGAATAATATTTCTTCTCTCTATCTCATGGGACAGATTCATTTCAAAGATCTGTAGTACAATCGTTCCTTTTTATATACAGAAAGAGACAGTAAGTGTGCCCTTTATTCTTTTCCTGTGTTTCCCTTCCCTTGTCTTTATTTGTGGGTAAAGAAAAAATATATAGTATTGTTATTTCATTAATCTCTCAGAACTCTTACAGAAAAAAAAAACTGGAAAAAAAACCGTGTGAAATTCTTAATTAATCTTTATGTTGTCACCAAAGGAAATTGTGGTTTGCTGTGGGAAAGAATTAACGTAGATGGAAATTTGTTATATATGGTACCGTCGTGTCACTGAAAATAGAAAAAAATATATCCTGTTGGTATCAAATTTATTTATTGATACTATTACTGGGAAAAAAGATAAAAATAACACTTTAATAACGTCATCATTTTTTAATACTCTTACCACTGAATACCGTCGTCTATTGGGACCCATGAAGGGGAGGGGAGGGCGGGGCATGAAAGTAAATGATATTAGTTATATTATTGATGAAAAAGAAAAATATTACATTACGATAAAAATTAAAACAACAATATCTTGGCAGTAAGAAATAGAAACTGAAGTAGAAGAGTTGTCTGGAGGAGGAGGAGGAGGAGGAGGAGGAGGAGGAGGAGTAGGAGGAGGAAAAAAGTGACAGGTAGTAGAGAGAGAAGGACGGAAGAGAAAGATCATATTAACTAGAAGAGTAAAAAAACTAATGGAAAAAGATCAGAACGAGAGAGAGAGAGAGAGCTCCAGGAAAAGATAGAGGAGGATGAGGAGGAGGGAAAGGATCAAGACAAAGGGAGAGAAGTATGAAGAGAAAAGAAAGTGAAAAAGGACGAGGAGGAAGAGGGGAAGAATCTGGACAAGGAGGAGAGAAGTAGGTTGAGAGAGGAGGAGAAAAAAGAAGAGAAAGAGGAGTAGGAGAAAGAAGAGGAAAGAGAAGACGAAGAGTGTTTGATTGATAGATATAAAAAAAAGAGTGAAAATATAAACAAGGAGAAAAGAAGAAGATAGAGAACGAAAGGAAGGAAAAGAAAAAAACAAAGGCTTAGAGAAAAAGATAAATAGGAAGACGAAAGAAAGAAGATTTGAAGGAGAGGAAAAAAAATACCAGAAGTGGAAAAATCACAATAGTTTAAAAGGAAAAAGAAAGTTACAACCATTTTTCCAATTCTTTACAAGGGTGACTGAATTAAATGACATTAACCCCTTCAGTACTGGGACGCATTTCTGCTATAAGTTTTGGGTGTAATTAGAAGATTTTATTGACGTTAGGAAGAGTCTATGGAGGTCAGAAGATTAATGGCCAGAGTCTTCACTATTTTAATCCTCACACAGATTTCTGAAGCTGTATAAAATGACGAAATAGGAAGCAGAATGAATATGGAAACAGGTCCTGGTGTTGAAAGGATTAAGAGGGAAATGTAACGAATTGTAAAGTCGTGACGCGGAAACAACACCCAAGATAACGCCAAACCCAGACGCCAAACTCTAATATCTTGTATCGAAAATCTTCTGATACGATGCTTTTGGTTCATACCTTTCGAGTTTTTACATTACAGCGCTCGGGATCATTGCAGTGTTGTGGTTGTTATTGTTGTTGTTGATGGTGGTGTTGCTTTGTTTAGTTTTGTTTTTTTGTGTGTGGTGTTAGTACTATTTCTTTGTAGTAGTAGTTGTAGTAATAGTAGTAGTTGTAGTAGTAGTAGTAGTAGTAGTAGTAGTAGTAGCAGTAGTAGTTGTAGTCGTTATTGTTGCTGTTGCTGTAGCTGTTGTTGTTGTTGCTGCTGTTGTTGTTATTGGTGAGTGCATTAACATTTATTGATATTAGAATAAATAATAATTTGCATTTTGTCTGTGTCACTCATCACCACCACCGCCACCACCACCACCACCACCACCACCACCACCACCACCACCACTGCCATCATTAGAGTGACTTGGGTCGCGTTTTTTCCTGTTCACTGAGTTCTCACTGAATTTTTAATGGGGCGGGACTGAGCGGCGCCAGGATCGAGTACTGAGCCGCCTCGTCACGCCAAACGAGGCCATAAAAGATAAATGAACTACACAGTGCGTGAAGAGACACATCAGAGTGGAACATTGCCTTTGTTGTTTAGTAAAAAGATTGTGATGAGTTGAGTATCAGAGTTTATACTTTTAAATTAATTGGTTGTTTTTTTTTTTTCTTCAAGTATATTCTCAAACTTAAACAGTAAACAACCATCGGGGTAGAGAAGAGGAGAGGAGAACTGACGCAAAAACGAAGACGTGGTAAGGAGAAAGAGAAGGAGAGGAAGTGGTGGAGCAGCAGGAGGACAAATCGAAAGAGGAATGAGGAAAGTGAACAAGAAAAAAGAAATTAAAAGAAAAGGCCAAGTAGGAAGAATAAGAACAAGAAGAACATGAATAAGGACAAAATCTACAAAATAAAAGAATAACGAAAAAGGAAAGTCTAACAATGAAAAAGAAAGGAAAAAATAGAGAAAGAGTATTAGAAACAAAATGACTAACACAAGTATGAGAGAGAGAGAGAGAGAGAGAGAGAGAGAGAGAGAGAGAGAGAGAGAGAGAGAGAGAGAGAGAGAGACTATTATAAGTACATGTTAATCTGAAAAGAAAGAAAAAAGCAAACATTAGATACGTGCAGTGTGTTATCCTTCGTGGCTTGCCTCATGTTTCCTGACGGCGACGCGCGAGGCAGGCCAGGAGAGAGCCGGCACACACTGTGTTTCCTGCCACTAGAGGCGGAGATGCAGGGAAGGATGTCCTGTGAGGGGAAGAGTGTTGTTAATGCTGCTGCTGGTGCTGGTGCTGGTGTTGTGCAGGTCATGTGTTGTGTGGGCGTGGCAGGACGCCCGCGTGAGCTCAGTAACACAGTCAAGCCGCACAGGCGGCGCTGTACCCTTTGCTGTAACACTTCAGGACCTATAAAGCGGTGGTTTGGATTCAGTTTTGCTTTTCCTGGGTTTTGTTTGTACATCTAAGCAAACAAAGGCCACGAGAAGCAAAGGCGTGAATCCAAACAACAGCTTTGTCGTGTAGTATTAGAACACAGGTGACGCACTGGCTGTGTGACGGAGCGCTGGCATCCTGCGACGGCACGCAACACACCACCTGAAACAACAACAACAACAGCAACAGCAGCAGCAGTATCAGTAGTTTGGAGCTTCCCTCTCTCTCATGGCGGCATGGCTGGCAGGATGGTCGGTGCCACTCTCACCCAGACGCCTGCCATTGTAGAACAGTGTCGAGACCCCGTTGTCCTTCCTCATGTTCCTTCACCTTGCCTCCTGCAGGGCAGAAGTAGGGCGTTCTGTAGTGGTGCACGTTAGCACCTGCAGGATGGCAGTCAGCGCCACCTGCCTCCTGAAGACGGCCACCCAGTTCGCCACGCAGCGCACCGTCCTCCCCAGCAGCCCAGGCCGGCCTTGGCCACCTGGGAAGGACTGAGGATTCCGCTCCCCTTCTGGAGAAGGTGAACGAAGTAATGTGGTGCCTCCTGCTTCCTCAGCAGCACCCGGCCTGGGAGGACACACTCCGCAGGGTCACAGTCGCTGAGTCACGTGGCAGCCTCAGCCACGCGGGGACACGCAGACAGTTGTTCTGTTGTTTCGTTGTCACGTCAGTCCGAAAAAGAAAATCCTGGTGTGTTGTGGTTCAGCGGTGAACAAAGTTCATGGATGGTGTGAATGAATGAGAGAGTGAGTGGATGTAGAATGAGTCAGCAGTGACACTTCCCAGACTCTTATATTTGATGTTCCTATTAAGAATATGAACCGAAAGAGAGATGGAGAGTTGAGAAGAGAGGAGAGGAGAAGAGAGAAGATAAAGAAAGTAGAAGAGGACTATGACCAATACGAGAACGTGGAGAGGATCAGGAGATAGGGAAGGAGATCATGAGAAGGAGGGGACGTGATGGGAAGCAGGAAGGCGAGTCGAAATAATACGAGGAAAGTGGAGATGAGAATTATTGCACTAAATTTCTCATTAAACCTTATATTCTAGGATTTTGTTGACTGATTTTGCTACAATAAACAGGCTCTAGTGGAAATCAGTGATGCCTTTTAATAATGCCAGTAATCCAAGTGATAGCTTAACAAAAATTCATCATTAACATATCAATAAAACCCGACTAATCATTTTTGTGGTCTTTGCAAATATCATTACGAGAGAACAAAGTGCTTCTGAATGTTGGCCACTGTTATAAGAAAAGAGGGAAGGTACAACAGGCTTTCAAGCTTTCACGTGGCCATTCCTGTATGAGCAAAACTATCTAATTCCATCCAACATCCCCTATTGACTCGGCGCTAACAACATGATTACTGAGTCTGTTCCATTCAACAACCATTCTGTTTGAAAACCAGTTTCTTCCTATTTCTCTCCTAAAACTGAATTTTTCAAGCTTAAACCTATTATTTATGATTCTATCCCCACTTCTGATCCTAAGATCTTTTCTCATGTCACTTTGTTATAACCCGTATCCCACTTAAAATACTTCCATCAGGTCCTCTCTTAACCTTCGTCTTTCTATGGAATACAAATATCATTTCTTCAATCTCTCTTAATAGGAATATCCTCATCCCCTGTATTTTTTAGACATTTTCCTTTGAGCTGATTCTAATAGACCTATATCATTGTTATAATGTGGGGACCAGAACTGTACCGCATAATCTAGATACGGTCTGACCGGTCAAATATAATTTTAATATTACTTCGGGAATTCCAATTTTAACACTCCTAAAAATGAATCCTAGTACTTTCTTTGCCTCATTTCTAGACTTTATGCATTGCTTTCTTTGACCAAGATCGGAGCTAACTATAACTACTAAGTCTTTTTCATATTCTGAACTTGCATGTAGCGTTAAAGGGGTATCACGCTGGGCTAAGATGCGCGGAACACGGGCACGGTTCTTGGTGTGAAACCAGGTATGTTCTCTCACACAAGCTGTCTGCGTTCTTGTTGTGCTACACAAACGACTCAGCAATCAAGACCAAGCCTAATCAAAACAAACCAGAACAAAACCATGCCGCTTACACCTCAACATGTGCTTCGTGCTGCAACTATGTTTGCATTTCCTGTTATTAAAGAAAAGGAGGAAGCTAGAGAAGACCCGTTAGGTGCGCGACGGCAACTTTGAAGTCGGGACTATCGACATGATATATATATTTTATCTTTATTGATTTATGAAATATTATTTAATATTATAAAATTAAAATTTATGCACGTTCTTTTTAGTGTAGATAATAGGTTTTTATTATATATCTTGTTTATTTTTTTTATTTGGATAGCATACGGAAAACCGGAATGAATATCAAGTTATCCCAACTTTACTCCGCTAATCTCTGCAAGTTACAGCCATCTGGAGCGAATGTTCCTCATTCTGCGTATCATAGGTCAGTGTGATAACCCCTTTAATGTCAGTGGTACAAAATCTGTTGAAGAAACCAACCATTGTCAATAGAATACCAGTTACAGTTGATATATCTGAAAGCTGATATTTGTATCACAAGACTTGAATGAACTATTAGTAGCATCTTGATTCCTAAATATTAGCTCCAAGGTATTAGTTTTGCCTATAGTCTTGTCTTGCTATATAATCAGACATTATCAGGATTAGACAACCTGAACAAAGAGTGACATGTGAATGGAATGGACTTAGTGATCATGTTGTTAGTACTGAGGTATTGGAACCTTTACAAGAAGCTGAATTATATTTTGGAATGGGACGATAGGTGGAAATAGGCAGCTATGTTTCACACGAGGAATGCCACGTGTAGGTCTGATGGCTCCTTGCAGCTTCCCTTGTTTTGCCTCTCGTTTATATCTCGTCTGCTTGAATGAACATAAAAGATTAATTCACGCCGATATAATATGAATAGAGTAATTCAGCCGTTGCACAAGTATAGATATTACAATTCCAACATACACGCTGTTATAAATTGCAGTTTTTAGAAATTTGGATGTGGTCACAAATTTCGATAATATTCACTGAATGATTTAGATTCTAAATCATTCCAATCTCCATTACCTTGCATTGCCTTTAATATTTGTTGTATGGAAGAGAGAGAGAGAGAGAGAGAGAGAGAGAGAGAGAGAGAGAGAGAGAGAGAGAGAGAGAGAGAGAGAGAGAGAGAGAGAGAGAGAGAGAGAGAAAGGAAAGTAAGAGTGACACTGTTATAAACGTTTACTCCGTGAAATACAAAAAAAGGAAAGGAAAAGATTAGATTATTTACATTCTTACAAGTGGTTCTTACAATAAATAGCAGGTGAATAACAGTTTACATTAAAGAAGAGGAAATATTAGCGTGCCAGGTTACAAATACTCGGCGCACTATTTAGAGTGTGTGTGTGTGTGTGTGTGTGTGTGTGTGTGTGTGTGTGTGTGTGTGTGTGTGTGTGTGTGTGTGAGAGAGAGAGAGAGAGAGAGAGAGAGAGAGAGAGAGAGAGAGAGAAACTATTATAAGTACATGTTAATCTGAAAAGAAAGAAAAAAGCAAACATTAGATACGTGCAGTGTGTTATCCTTCGTGGCTTGCCTCATGTTTCCTGACGGCGACGCGCGAGGCAGGCCAGGAGAGAGCCCGCACACACTGTGTTTCCTGCCACTAGAGGCGGAGATGCAGGGAAGGATGTCCTGTGAGGGGAAAGAGTGTTGCTGCTGCTGCTGTTGCTGGTGCTGATGCTCGTGTTGTGCAGGTCATGTGTTGTGTGGGCGTGGCAGGACGCCCGCGTGAGCTCAGCAACACAGTCAAGCCGCACAGGCGGCGCTGTACCCTTTGCTGTAACACTTCAGGACCTATAAAGCGGTGGTTTGGATTCAGTTTTGCTTTTCCTGGGTTTTGTTTGTACATCTAAGCAAACAAAGGCCACGAGAAGCAAAGGCGTGAATCCAAACAACAGCTTTGTCGTGTAGTATTAGAACACAGGTGACGCACTGGCTGTGTGACGGAGCGCTGGCGTCCTGCGACGGCACGCAACACACCACCTGAAACAACAGTAACATCAGCAACAGCAACAACAGCAGCAGCAACATCAACAACATCTATTACTACTAGCAGCAGCAGCAGCAGCAGCAATAGCAGCTTGGAGCTTCCCTCTCTGTCGTGGCGGCGTGGCTGGCAGGGTGGTTGGCGCCACCCTCACCCAGACGCCTGCCATTGCAAAACAGAGTGTCGAGGCCCTGTTGTCCTTTCTCAAGTTCCTTCATCTTGCCTCCTGCAGGGCAGAAGTAGGGCGTTCTGTAGTAGAGCACGTCAGCACCTGCAGGATGGCGGTCAGCGCCACCTTCTTCCTGAAGACGGCCACCCCGTTCGCCACGCAGCGCACCGTTACGAGGGTCCGCCGTCCTCCCAGCAGCCCAGGCCGGCCTTGGCCACCTGGGAAGGACTGAGGGTTCCGCTCCTCTCCTAGAGAAGGTGAACGAAGCACTGTGGCGCCTCCTGCTTCCTCAGCAGCACCCGGCCTGGGAGGAAACACTCCGCAGGGCCACAGTCGCTGAGTCACGTGGCAGCCTCAGCCACGCGGGGACACGCAGACAGTTGTTCTGTTGTTTCGTTGTCACGTCAGTCCGAAAAAGAAAATCCTGGTGTGTTGTGGTTCAGCGGTGAACAAAGTTCATGGATGGTGTGAATGAATGAGTGAAAATCCTGGTGTGTTGTGGTTCAGCGGTGAATAAAGTTCATGGATGGAGTGATTGAATGAGTAGGGGAGTGAGTGAGTGTGGTATCATGGTGACTCCCTTACCTGCACACACACACCTGAGGGCGCCATTGTGAGGTTGTGAGGCACACGCAGCTCACAAAGCTGTAACATTATACCATTATCATTCTTCAGTCTTCTCCACGGTGTAGTCTGAATGTCGACATAAAGTACTGAAGTTGTCGGTATTCAATCTCCTGTTCCGTAAAGGTAATAATGGTTAGCGAGATCGACCTGGTAGTGTCTTGTGTTGCTGGAAGCCTTGTTGTCTTTAATTAGCTAAGTGCTCTGTTACAGTAAGCTTCGTGTTTCCTGACTCCTGTGGCTTGTTATCACTTCACCTTTTGATCCTGGCTTTCTCTCTTATCCAGGGTAATAAGTTGGTGTTTTATTTTACTTTTTTTTATTTTTTCCCTCTTCCTTTCTCTTTCTATCTTTCGTACATTAACCTTCTTTTCAAGCTTCTTTTGGCTTCTCTCTCTCTCTCTCTCTCTCTCTCTCTCTCTCTCTCTCTCTCTCTCTCTCTCTCTCTCTCTCTCTCTCTCTCTCTCTCTCTCTCTCTCTCTCTCTCTGCGCAACAATGTACTTTACTTTGCATGTTATTTTTATTCACCCGCATGTTTGGAAAAGGCTCGAATTTGTAGTTCTTCTTTTTACTTGTTTATTTATTTATCTATTTATTTTTTCCTCCAATTTATATGATGTGTTGCTTTGTAGTTTCCATGCATGCTTTATTTTCACTTCGTTTCCTCATATTTGCGAGAGGCTTCAGTTTTAATCACTTCTCTTGCTCCTTTATTATAATTTCTGAATCTCTGTGGTCTTCATTCTTGCATCAAAAATAATTGAATAAAAAGCACTTTGGAATAATAATGCGTTACTCTCTGCTTTGACTTAAATGTATGTGTTGACTGGATTTTTTTAAGTGTTCTAATTTTTTTTTTTTTTTAGCCACTTCATTTGCTCTTTGTTTGTATTCCTCGTCACTTCTATGTATTTGTGTTTCTCCTCTTTTTGTTTTGTTTTTCTTTTTGTACAGTGTTGTTTATTTACTATGTGTGCTTGTTTGTATATATATATTTTTTTTTTCCGTTGTTTCTGTCTTCGTTGCTGCTCCTCTCCACCTCACCTATGTCTGTCTGTCTTTCTTTTACCATGTTATCGCCATCTGTTTGTTTACAAGCCTTTGTGTCTCCTTTTTGCTCCTGTACTGTCCTTGGCTGTCTTTATGTATGTCTTCGCATGTTTGATAGCCCGAAAGTCTGTTTATTTCCTCTATTTCGTCTGTTTTTTGCCTTTGTGTTTAATTTTTTGTGTGTGTTGATTTGTTTTGTTGCGTCTGCCTGAGTCTGTATTTCGAGTATTCTATAACACTATTTATTATTTTCGTACGTCGTCTGAAGCCACAATTCACTTTCCCTCAGTGTCTTTCCTTCTCTTTGTGTCTTTGTGTTTCCGTATTATCGATTCATATTTCCTTGTGTCATTTGTAGTTTTCAATCTGCAATTTACATTTTTCACTTTGACGTACAGAACAACAATTTCAAGTTGATTGTTCTTCGCGTTTTTCTTTTTCTTTCTAACTGTTTGTTCGTCGTTCGAAATAATGAATCTCTATCTAATTCAATTTTTTATACTCCAACTTGCAAAAATCTAATTAAACTGTCACTATTTTTTCTTATTTTTTCATTAATTATTCAAAAGGACGTTACTGATTATAAGTTGTAAAGAAAAATCGTAGTCTTTCCTTATAGATTGAGTTAGCAATGAAACTTCCCCGCCTCTAATATTTGCAATTCCTCTTAAGAAAATGAACCGGGAGAGAGAAGAGGAGAGAGGATAGTAGGGGAGAAGATAAGAGAGAGAGGAGGACTAGGGGAAAAACGAAGATATGGAGAGGATCATAAGAAAGAGAAGGAGCAGGAGGGCGAGTCGAAAGAGGAGGAAACTGAAAAAGAAAAAGAAGAAATTGAAAGAAAAAGGAAAGTAGAAGAAACAACAATAAGAAGAGCATGAATAAGAACGATAATTACAAGAAAACACGAACAAAGGAAGAAAGTGACAATCAAAATACAATAGGAAGGAAAAATGAAGATTAATAGAAAGAAAATGTATAACCATGATTATATATATATGAGAGAGAGAGAGAGAGAGAGAGAGAGAGAGAGAGAGAGAGAGAGAGAGAGAGACTATTATAAGTACATGTTAATCTGAAAAGAAAGAAAAAAGCAAACATTAGATACGTGCAGTGTGTTATCCTTCGTGGCTTGCCTCATGTTTCCTGACGGCGACGCGCGAGGCAGGCCAGGAGAGAGCCGGCACACACTGTGTTTCCTGCCACTAGAGGCGGAGATGCAGGGAAGGATGTCCTGTGAGGGCAGGGAGTGTTGCTGCTGCTGCTGGTGCTGGTGTTGGTGTTGTGCAGGTCATGTGTTGTGTGGGCGTGGCAGGATGCCCGCGTGAGCTCAGTAACACAGTCAAGCCGCACAGGCGGCGCTGTACCCTTTGCTGTAACACTTCAGGACCTATAAAGCGGTGGTTTGGATTCAGTTTTGCTTTTCCTGGGTTTTGTTTGTACATCTAAGCAAACAAAGGCCACGAGAAGCAAAGGCGTGAATCCAAACAACAGCTTTGTCGTGTAGTATTAGAACACAGGTGACGCACTGGCTGTGTGACGGAGCGCTGGCGTCCTGCGATGGCACGCAACACACCACCTGAAACCACAACAACAACAGCAGCAACAACAACAACAACAACAGCAACATTCATTATTACTAACAGCAACAGCAGCAGCAGCAGTAGTAGTAGTAGTAGTAACTTGGAGTCTCTGTCTGTCGTGGCTGGCAGGGTGGTTGGCGCCACCCTCACCCAGACGCCTGCCATTGCAGAACAGAGCGTGGAGGCCCTGTTGTCCTTCCTCAAGTTCCTTCACCTTGCCTCCTGCAGGACAGAAGTAGGGCGTTCTGTAGTGGTGCACGTCAGCACCTGCAGGATGGCGGTCAGCGCCACCTGCCTCCTGAAGACGGCCACCCCGTTCGCCACGCAGCGCACCGTGACGAGGGTCCCCCGTCCTCCCCAGCAGCCCAGGCCGGCCTTGGCCTCCCGGGAAGGAATGAGGGTTCCTCTCCCCTCCTAGAGAAGGTGAACAAAGCACTGCGGCGCCTCCTGCTTCCTCAGCAGCACCCGGCCTGAGAGGACACACTCCGCAGGGCCATAGTCGCTGAGTCACGTGGCAGCCTCAGCCACGCGGGGACACGCAGACAGTTGTTCTGTTGTTTCGTTGTCACGTCAGTCCGAAAAAGAAAATCCTGATGTGTTGTGGTTCAGCGGTGAACAAAGTTCATGGATGGTGTGAATGAATGAGAGAGTGAGTGGATGTAGATTGAGAAGGAAAGGAAAAGGAAAATATAAAAAATAAATAAAGAATAAGATTATAAATTACAAGAATAAGAGAAAAAAAGACCAAAAACAAAAAAGTTAGGAAGAGAATAACTAAAAAGAAATATGAATATAGGAAGAAAAGGAAGAATCATAAGAAGTAAAACTAATAGAGAATGAGAGAGAGAGAGAGAGAGAGAGAGAGAGAGAGAGAGAGAGAGAGAGAGAGAGAGAGAGAGAGAGAGACAGATACACAGACACCCAGACATAGACAGACAGACAGACAAACAGACAGACTGACAGACAGACAGAAAGGAAAACCAGAGCAGAAGTACCAGAAACCAGGATCATAGTAACATAGAAATAACAAATAGCAGCCACATCTCTGGTTCATAACGAGGTTAGGTGATGGAAAGGACTTCCCTGCGCCACAAATCTCTGGTGAGGCGTGAGGAAACAAGGAGATGAAAGGTCTGTTCTTCTATTTCCGTCCACTCCTTACAGAGGCGCGGTGCTGGCCGGGGCAGAGTAGAGTTGTATGAACGTATGAATGTATGAATGTATAATGTGATGGCAAGGAGGTATGAAAAGTGTATGAAAGAGAGTGGAGTGAGTTTTCTGTTTATTTATTTATTTTTTCTGTCTGTTCAGTAAAGCGAAAGGTTGGAAATGAAATGATTTAGAAATGTGGAGAGAAAAGAGAGAGAGAGAGAGAGAGAGAGAGAGAGAGAGAGAGAGACAATATAAAAAAAAACTTTCCTACTAGAAGCAAACTAAAGATGAATTATGAATCTTAACATAATGTAAGAGAACTTTTCAACTTTTTCTCAAATGAATAATGATCATAAATCGAGTAACCTTCCGTCCTCTGAAAGAATCTGTTAGAGTTTGTAAAGAGGCCGTCAGCGTATCAGGGAACATAAGACTATCCTTTGCTCCTCCTTTGTGTTCAATTGTGTTCTTTACCCACAAGAAGTCAGTAGAACCATTAATAAAACAATCTCTTATAAAAACTTCCGAACCAGCGTTACGTCTTTTCCCTCCTTTTGTGTTCCTTCCTGTCAGCCTCCATTTAGATCTTCAAAAAATCAGTCAAACGTTCAGTGGCAATTTTTTATTAGTCCCTGGAGAGCTATATTACACTTCTACGTATTCCCAATTTACTTTTTTCTTCCTTTGTGTTCCTTCGTGTCCACCTTCATATGGATCTTCAAGTAGATAATCCAACGTTATTTATTTATTTATAAGTCCCTTGAGACCAGCGTTAGGTTTCCAGGTATTCCCGTTGATTTTTTTTTATTCCTTTGTGCTTCCTCGTGTCCACCTCCACATAGATCTTCAAGTAATTAGTCGAACGTTCAGTGTTCAGTGTAGTGTACGTAATTGGAGGTCTAGTATAGCTATTTCTTATTAGTTCTTTGAGAGTAGCGTTATTTAAAGATAATCCCATTACTTTTTCCTTCCTTTGTGTTCCCTTGTGTCCACCTCCGTCAAAAGCTTTAAGTAATCAATTGAAGGTCTAGTGTGACAATTTTTTATTAGTCTGTCGAAAGAGGCATTACATTTCCAGGTATTCCCAATTTACTTTTTTTCTTCCTTTGTGTTCCCTCGTATCCACCTTCGTATAAAGCTTCAAGTAATTAATCGAAATTTCTGTATGGTAATTTTTTATTAGTTCTTTGAGAGTAGAGTTATTTAAAGACAATCCCATTACTTTTTCTTCCTTTGTGTCTTCGTGTCCACCTTCGTCAAAAGCTTCAATTAATCAATCGAAGGCCTAGTATGGCAGTATATTTTTTTCTTTTCTTTTTTTTTTTTTTGGAGTCTCTTGAAAGCGGTATTACAGTTTCAGGTACTCCCAATTTACTTTTTTTCTTCCTTTGTGTTCCTTCGTGTCCACCTCTCTCAAAAGCTTTCACTGTGGCAATTTTTTATTAGTTCTTTGAGAATAGCGCTATTTGAAGAAAACCCCCATTCCTTTTTTTTCTTCTTTTGTGTTCCCTCGTGTCCACCTCCGTCAAAAGCTTTAAGTAATCAATTGAAGGTCTAGTGTGACAATTTTTTATTAGTCTGTCGAAAGAGGCATTACATTTCCAGGTATTCCCAATTTACTTTTTTTCTTCCTTTGTGTTCCTTTGTGTCCACCTTCGTCAAAAGCTTCAAGTAATCAATCGAAGGTCTAGTGTGGCAATTTTTTACCATTCCCTCGAGAGCCGCGTTATGTTCCCAGGTAATCTCGCGTGTTGTCTTTGATCGTGGAATTAGTTTTCGAGTTACATTATGGCGCCGTCGGAAGTTGTAATTCAGCGGCCATGTAATTTACGGATCAAAGCTGTAACTTGTCTCCTGGTGGTGGTGGTGGTGGTGGTGGTGGTGATGGTGGTGGTAGTGCTGGTTATATTTTCAAGTTATGTAATGATCAAATATTTCATGGCGTCATGTGCAGAGAGAGAGAGAGAGAGAGAGAGAGGGGAGACAGAAGGATTGGAGAGAATCAGTAGTGATTTAATTTCCTCTCTCGTTTTTGTAAGACTTAATTGAAAATAAGTGTGAAAAGCGAAAAAAAGTTAAGTCAAGTTTACAAAAGCAACATCAAATGAAAAAAATGAAAAAAAGACAAATAATCAAACTTAACCAACCACGAAATAAGATAAATATGAATCAATAAATACCAAACTAAACAAACCAAACAGAAACACATAACACAACAGAACATTAACAAACAAAAAATTGAACTAAAAGAAGCAAACCATAAAAAAAAAAAAAAAACTCAAGTAAAAACGAACGAGCTAACAAACCACAAACACTCCTTCAAACAAGCTTCATGAATCTGAGACACGAACCTTGAACTCACAAAGAAGCCTTCAATTCCTGGTGTGAATGGTCTGGCGGGACACTGGACTGGGGACTCAATGGACGGGAGGGACAAGAGGGTTGGGAGTGGAGGCTGAATTAATCCTTTTTTCTCTTTCACTGTTCAAATAGTAACGAGTTTCCATTGAGAATATCGAAAGGTTTTGGTTTACAGATGAAGGGAAGGAATATATTTAGTGAAAGAGATGTAGGTTAGTTTATGATGTATGAGTTGAGGTTCTAGGTAGAGAATTGTAATTAAGTCTTTATCGTGGAATGTATTAGGGTTTTAAGTAAAGTAATTGATCTCATTCGTTCTAATTCATCTGTAAACTGTATGTAGAATCTTTTTTCTCTCTTTTTTTTTATTTAGTCTCTCTCTCTCTCTCTCTCTCTCTCTCTCTCTCTCTCTCTCTCTCTCTCTCTCTCTCTCTCTCTCTCTCTCTCTCTCCAGCATTAATTATTCGTAAGAGAGCGAAAGAAACATAATCCGTGCAATGTAATGTAATTAATTAACACTCAGCATTTCCAGCGATAAATTG
The DNA here is from genome assembly GCF_017591435.1 of Portunus trituberculatus. NCBI lineage: Eukaryota > Metazoa > Arthropoda > Malacostraca > Decapoda > Portunidae > Portunus > Portunus trituberculatus. The sequence goes on from NC_059273.1 coordinate 5,820,359, forward strand.
CTTTTTTTTAATTCTTTCGTTTGGAAGTAATAATTATTTACGTATCGTATATCATTTTGAAAATCGAAAAAAAAAAGAAGGCAGCCAGACTAGAATGCACTGCAGTTTTTGATGTGATAAATAGTTTGACTAACACCCACAATATAAAAACCTTACCGGGTGTACAAATAGCAGAGCGGGATCCGTGATAAAGTGTTTGTTTCTCACCAACGGCGCCACTACACCCTCAAAATATCGAGATGGAAAACAGAACCAGACTAAATCATATTATGGATTCTGATCAGTAAAATTTGTACTTTCCATCGAAATAAAGAAAATGGAAACTTTTTGCCGTATAAAGATTTTTAAATTTATGTTTGGGCACTACAGAATTTTAAATTTTGAAAATACGCACAGTTAGACTAGATATTATAGGATACCATTACTTGGATCATGTTTCTCATATCTATAAGTCTCATATCAAGCACTAAAACAATCCCAGGCGTGCTAATTTAAAAAAAAGTTATAATTGATGTAGTGACCCAAGTGTCTTTCCTTCGACACAACAAAAACACAGCTGGACTCGATCTCATTATGGCACAAAACTAGTTACACTTTGCTAATGATAAACCAAATAGGAAAACAATGTCAACGCCATTAATAAAGCAGAAAAAAAATGTACCCCGCAGCAGAGATAGTTTTTTTTTTTTTTGCACCTTTGGGCGGTTACTCCTCCTCCTCTGCCCTCCCTCTCTCACTCTCCTCCCCTACCCCTCACCTGCTCCTTTTCCACCTTCTCCTCCACCCAGAGCCTCGAAAACACCTAGAGAAACAAAGAAAACCCGATATGTTGCTCTGTTATGTGGCTGAGTGGGTTACGTAGTGGTGGCGGGGGCGGCGGCCGGGAGGGGCAGCGTCGAGGTGGCGCGGACGGCGGCGGCGACGGCAGAGGGCTGGGGCAGGGCGGGAAGGGTTAGAGTGCCGAGGATACATGATGTGGTGCGGTGTGGTGTGGTGTGGTGAAGAGTAATGTGTTTGTGGTGTGGTGTGGGATGGGGTGGAGGTGGTTTCGTGTGGTGTGTTGTGTTGTGGTAGTGGTGTGTTTGTGGTGTAGTGTGTTTGTGGTGTGGTGTGGTGCGGTGTGGTAGCGGTGTCGTGTGGTGTGGTGCGGTGTGGTGTGGTGTGGTGTGGTGGGGTGTGGTGGGGTGGTGATGTCACATGCTATGAAGTGTGGTGACTAATGTTAAAACAACTAAACTAACCTGTGTGTGTGTGTGTGTGTGTGTGTGTGTGTGTGTGTGTGTGTGTGTGTGTGTGTGTGTGTTCGTGTGTGAGTGTGTAGACAGGCGCCGATCACAGACGAGTCACCAAGCTGTTGCACCACAAACAACCACATGGCACACTTTCACCACACATCACTCGTGCACATCTTAACTCGTTCAAAACCACACCAAACCTTCAAAATGAGACACAAATCGCAAACCACACTTTTTCTAACGCTGGTGGAAGACGTGTGTGTGTCCGTGGCTCACCTCCTCTTGCGTGACGCTTGAGACCTGTGTGTACCGTGTCTAGGACTACAAAACTACAAAGACTACAAAACAAGTGTTCCTTTTTTTCTAATACTCATTTATTTTTTCCCCTTTTTTTGCCTTCCCTTACATAAAATAGTGTTGGCCAGAGAGCTGAGCGTGACTGATTGACTGATTACTAACTTTATTTTAATGAGAGTAAATACAAGCGCTGTTTGTAACCTGCGAAGTGTTTATTTTGACCAATTTCGACTAATTCTTTTGATTTTTTTAAGACTACAAAAGAAGTGGTCTTTTTTTCTGATATTCATTTATGGTGCTACTTTAGCGTGAGGTCTACCACACTATAGCGTGAGATCTACCTCCCGTCAGCACTATAGTGTGAGGTCTAACGCTGCATTATCCCTCCCTCATGAATATCACACATCTCATATATTTATTTTAGCGATAAATACTTAATATATACATATCCTAGGAATGACTTAGATAGATAAGGAGGAAAGGTATAAATAAACATGTTATCATATATTTCCATACATTTATTCCAGCGATGCACACTTCGTACATCTTCTAAGAATGACGCAAATAGATCATTGGAATTTTTTTTCATCACCTTCTCATCTTCTTCTTCTTCTTCTTCTTCTTCTTCTTCTTCTTCTTCTTGTTGATCTTCTTCTTGATCCTCTTCATCTTCTTCTTCATCTTCTTTTTCAATTTCTTCTTCTTCTTCATCTTCTTCATCATTTCTTCTTCTTTATCTGAATTATTGTTGTCATCTATGTCTTCTCCACTTTTCTTCCTTCGCTCTCCCTCTTATCTTCCATCGTTTCAGGTTTTATGTTCTAAATTATATTGCATGTCATTCTCTCTCTCTCTCTCTCTCTCTCTCTCTCTCTCTCTCTCTCTCTCTCTCTCTCTCTCTCTCTCTCTCTCTCATGACAGGATGAATTGGAGTCAAATTATTTTATCTCGAGTTTATTTCTCACATATATATATTTTTTTTTCATTTATTCCTCGTCAACGATTCAATTTTTCATCAGCAACAGTTAATAATGAAAGGCATCAGTGAAGCAATGCAGCGCTGGGTCAGTGAAGTGCTTCTGATCCGATGGGCAGCAAAACACAACACGAGGACGATAAAGAGAATAGTTACCAATAGATTTTTCTTGTCAGTATGGCTCTTTCTGTATTTCTGTCTTTGTCTGCCTTTCTGTCTGGCGGTCTATCAAGTGGTCTGTCTGTGTGTCTGTATGTGTCTCTAGCAGTCTGTATTTCTGTCTGTTTGTCTCTCTAGGGGTCTGTTTTTCTGTCTGTTTGTCTCTCTAGCGGTCTGTTTGTTTGTCTTTCTCTCTGTCTGTCTACCTCTTTCTGTTTGTCTTTAGCGGTCTGTCTGACTATCTCTTCGTCTCTGTCTCTTCGTCTCTGTCTTTTTTGGCTCTGTCTTTTTGGTTCTCTCTCTCTCTCTCTCTCTCTCTCTCTCTCTCTCTCTCTCTCTCTCTCTCTCTCTCTCTCTCTCTCTCTCTCTCTCTCTCTCTCTCTCTCTCGACGCTCATCTTAACAATAATAATAAAAAGACGGTGAAAACTAACGAGTGATATGTCATGGTGAGTGACGCACGATAAGGGAAAAGACGGCTACGGAAATCCTCCTTCTACTTTTAACAAGAGTCGCTTGGTGCACGTGGGCTTATAATGGAGCAGGGTACGTGAATCAGTGACAGCTCGCCTCGTTACTGGTTATTCCCCGTCACTCAGGCTGCTTTTCCCTTACAGTGCCAGAAATGAGAGGTATTTTCGCGCCTCAGGACACTTCTCTGCTATTTGCCTCATCTATTTCTCTCTCCTTCTCTTTGGTTTATCTCTTTCTCATTTTCTTTCTCCTGGTTTGAGTTCGCAGATGTTTTACTTCATCCTGTTGTTGTTGTTTTTTTTTCTTGTTTCCTTCGGTCTTGCTCTTCTTTTTCATCTTTTCTTTATTGTTTTTTTCTTACTCTTCCTCAGTTTCTTTTCTTTATACCTTGTTGTCTTTCCCTTTAGTCTCCCTGCCTTTTCATTCTTCTCTGTCCGTGCTATCCTTTTCTTAAACTTTCCTGTCTTTTACTGACCTTCCATTTCTTTGTTTCGTGCCTTTCTCTCTTTTCATTTGACAGTGGTGTACCTTTCAGTGTCCTTGCTGTCTTTTTCCTGTGATCTCTTCCTTTTTGCCTCAAACTTATATAATCTACAGCGGCATTATGGTCACACAGACAGTCACGTTTATATCCAAGAGGCTCTTGCTATTTGTGTTTTCCTTTGCATTCTTTTTATTCATTTGTATTCATTTCTATTCCATTTCCTTCTCCTCCTCGTCCTGCAACTCACGCCTGTCGCCTCCGGAACGTGTTTGAACGCAAATTACTGCCGGTATACGCCACGCCAACACATTCCACGCCCTTCATTATCTTCAGGAGTGACAGTACTACAGGAAGGCGTCCCTCAGACAGCCTCTTGTACTGTTGCCTAAAGTACTGGTTGTAATTAAACAGTTTAGCTATTTTTTATTTCATTATTCATTTTTCCGTGAATGTAATATGTAAGGTTTCTCTCTCTCTCTCTCTCTCTCTCTCTCTCTCTCTCTCTCTCTCTCTCTCTCTCTCTCTCTCTCTCTCTCTCTCTCTCTCTCTCTCTCTCTCCAGGGGCAACAAAAGCAAGTGAATAAAAAGCCACAACAATGCCAGACGAGAAGGGAGACAGATGAGAAGCAAGTGTGAAATTGTCTGAAAAGTGTCTTCGCTCCCAGATGTGTTTAGAGAATTTTAGATGGATGAGTTGTATCCGACAGTCACTCCCGTCTGTCTCACCTCCAGCTCTTGGTCTTTGGAGTAATAATGTTATGTACGAAGTGTTTCAGACAAATGGAAGGTGTAAGACTCGTATTTTCACTCATAGCCTCTACATTTACGATAGAAATGTATTATTAGACATTTACGGCCAGTCTCCTCTCTTGCATAAAAAGAAATGTACCTCCGTCTGCCTAATTTTCATTTCTTTCTTATCTTTACGTTGATGTTGTTGGTAAAGTATTGATATGTATAGAACGCTTCAGGTGAGTAAAAAGCTTCAGATAATCACCGCTACCTATCGCATCTCCAATTACGAAAGAAAAATAGTATCAGACAATTGTATTTTACTTTATCTCCTTTTCTGCATTGTTTTTGCGTTAATACTGTTAGTGGAGCATTACTATCATGTACGAAACGTTTTAGATAATTAGAAAGCACAAGACAATCAACTCCATCTATCTCATTCACATTTCTTCCCGTTCGTTGTAGAGGTTTTATATGCAAATCAATTCATTAGTCCTCGTTTTAATTTGAATACGATTTGTAAACATGAAATTCACTGGGCGTCGCGATATTGGTTCTTGTGGCGATTGTACACTGCGAGGAGACGAGAGAATGTGAGTAAGCTGAGATTGTTAAGGATATTGCCTCCCTAACTAACTCAGCTTTGGGGTAAGTTGGTAAGTTCTTCAATAACAACTTGGTGAAAATCTCAAGAATCCAGGTTAGCTAAGTTAGAGGAAAGCAATGAAAGTAAAGGTGAAGGAAAACCGGTTAACTGGTAAGGTTTCTGGACTAACAAAATGAAGGAAGGAATCAAGTAACAGTGACAACAATAACAGGAATTGAAAAAGGATGCAATATATTTTTTCTCCCAGTAACTAGAATACCTGTTTCCTCTCCACCACCACCACCACCACCACCATCACTCCCCACTCAGCCAACACAATTCCTGTACACTGATACTTTCCCCATTAGCGGCCTGCGTGGTGTAAAAGTTTGATTAAATACAACTCACTAGAGAAAACTTAGATCGGAGGTACCAGGAGAGAAAAAAAAGGAAAAAGACAAAAAAAAAAGGGCGAAATAGCGAAGTAATATTAAACGATTACAATTGAAAGGAAGGAAAGAAAAAGGGAAAAAAGAGTTGGGTGTTTTAAAAGTACATGATCTTTTGTTTTCTACTTAATCAAATGGAGGAAACTGACATGGGGGGTGTTGTGATTTTGTGAAGGAACGAAGGAAACTGCTTTTTATTGTGGAGTTTTGTAAAGCTTCCTGTTTTTACCACAAGGAGAGAGAGAGAGAGAGAGAGAGAGAGAGAGAGAGAGAGAGAGAGACGTAGCACTTATATTTCTCCACTTACGAGACATGATATGGACAGATAAAAGAGAATATGGGAAGGGAAGAATAAGTGATAAGAAAATAAAGGAGAATGAGAAAGAGAGTGGGTGAAGATAACGAACGGTAAATAAGATTATGGAGATATTAAAAGAGAGGGGAATGAAGAGAGAGAGAGAGAGAGAGAGAGAGAGAGAGAGAGAGAGAGAGAGAGAGCATTAAAACTCAGGTATTTTTTCACCGAGGAGCATGTCTTCACCTCAACTTTCCTGATCAACTTTACTTACAGAGAGAGAGAGAGAGAGAGAGTGTGTGTGTGTGTGTGTGTGTGTGTGTGTGTGTGTGTGTGTGTGTGTGTGTGTGTGTTTTCCAACTTTTTAATGCAGCCTCGGGGTCTTCTCAGGAGTTCTAAAACTTGCCCCAAATTCAGTGACACTGTTGCCCTCAGTGATGGACGTTTCTCTCTCTCTCTCTCTCTCTCTCTCTCTCTCTCTCTCTCTCTCTCTCTCTCTCTCTCTCTCTCTCTCTCTCTCTCTCTTCTTTGGATCATTAATAGTCAGATAGAAAGACACGTGGATAGATAGGCAGGTAGACATTCTGACTCAAGTGGATAGCTGAGTAGATTATTAGGGGAGCTGAGATGGTTGTGATGAAATGATACGTTCATGGATTGGTAGATTGGATGATTGACAGATGTTTTGTTTCATGTAGAAGGGTTGAACTGTCCAAGGGCAAGGAAAAAAAAATGAAAGAAAAACGTAGATGCCAGTTCCCCGACCTTGGCCGAGAGAGTTAGCCAAAATGATGTGATAAATGTCTTGAAACCTTCCTCTTAAGTGAATTCATGTCAGAGTTAGATGGAAATACAGAAGCAGGTAGGGAGATAGATACATAAATAAATAGATAGATTGGTCCTATTCATAAACATCATCATTTAGCTCAAGACGGAAAAAAACTATAAAAAAAAACAAAGAAAACATAGATAGCAACCATTTTGAAAGGAAAAGAAAGTTTGGCATCTTACATTTAATAATCGTTTTGTTGGAGATTAAGGAAAATTTTTACGCATTACAATGGAAAATGAAAATAATTAGACCAATTAGCGAGTGAGAGAATCCTTCAAAAACTCGCAAAACAGTTAATTTTTTATATATAAGAGGGAAAAACTAGCCAGGGGTAACATAAAATGAAGAAAAAGACCCACTTAGTTGTCAGTCCTCGTGCAGGTCCGAGAGATGAAAAAATAGATGCAGAGATAGTTAATGGTATAGACAGAAAGATTGTTAGATAGGCAGAGAGACATACACGTGCATATACACACAGACTCTCAAACATACATGATATATACATACACAGGTGCTAAACATGCATACATAATGAGAGAGTATGATTAACTATTCAGGCCATGATGAAATTGTATTGAGAGAATTATTACTCCAAATTGACATATGTTTTGACAAGGATAATTCGAATTCCACGTGTATATATGAGAGAGAGAGAGAGAGAGAGAGAGAGAGAGAGAGAGAGAGAGAGAGAGAATACATATATTAAAACCGGAGGAATGGAGTGCCTGGGACAGCTGTGAGAGAGAGAGAGAGAGAGAGAGAGAGAGAGAGACACCTGCTCCTGAAGTCACCGCTAAAGAAAAGAAAGATTCACTTCACTTCGATCATTTCTACACTTTTCGCTCCTTCTCGCCTGCCTGTCTTTTCCTCCGCGTCGCTGCCTGAAAACCTGCTACGTATTTCTCGCTACCTACCTTTCCTTCCTGTAAGAATTATCGCCTGGAATACAATGGTGGCGAAAACTCCTTATTCTAGTTTTTTTTTATATGGGAAGGAAAAAACAATAGTCTTCTGTGAAATGTTATCGCCGGCGGGAAATGACCCCATGAATTTTTACACGTTTTTGAAAATTTTTATCTAGGGTCATTTCACGTCTCCAGATTTTTACTTCTGCAATTTCATGTCCAGGAAAAATCTCTGAAATCTTTCCTGCCGCATTACTGGGTTATAAAATCTCACTAGGGATTTTACCTTGCGGCGAAAATTTTAAAGCTTACATTTCATACCTGGAATATTATAGTGCCTTAAATTGTAATTATGCTTCCGTACAACGCTGGTCAGGAATCGAGTGAAATAAGGCCCCGAAAATTTAAACCAGTCGCATTTTTGTGAGCAGAATATCATGGAAGTACGAGTATTTACATTAGGCCTTCCATGCACTCCTGGTTGAGTTACGTGCCACACTCACCTTAAGCACATACTGTCTTCCCTCAGTCTTACATTCTCTGATCTGAAAATATAAACCTGGTGAATTCCATCTTTATCTTATCCTAACAAGAGAGATTTACATTATTGCCTTCGCTCAGCCTTGGTTTGAGAGTCGAACAATATGACGCACTGAAAATATAAACCTGAGACATTTTGTACGAATGATATTATGTAATCTTAAATTCTAATGAGGAATATTCACGTTACTGCCTTCGTGATATTTTGTTTAGAGGATACGTAACAAGTCACTCACACCGTTACTGTGTTTTGCTCCTTTCTTCAATCTTAATTCCTCTAATCTGAAAATCCACCAGGCTTTATTTTTTGCAGATCAAGACTTTCTTCCTTCACTGCTGTCAATTTGAGACTTCTAACTTTATTTGTGAATCCTTAAGTGATTATAATGCGAAAGAGAAAAAAAAATACTGTGACTACTCAATTATTTGTTATGCTCTCATTGCCTTTTGAAATTATACTCAAAATATGAATTAGAGCATGTTGTAGACTAAAAATCAATAGCAGTTAAAGGAATTACAATGAAAAAGAAAGTAAGAAGCGCAGTGGAAATGTGTAAAAAAAGTCATACATACACTTATACACACAGTCTTATACTCTCTCTCTCTCTCTCTCTCTCTCTCTCTCTCTCTCTCTCTCTCTCTCTCTCTCTCTCTCTCTCTCTCTCTTCATACACGGAAAAGCCTTGCAGGGAACGTTCGTCACCTGGAAACTTTTGCCTCGGGTCACGTCACGATCAGAAAATGTTCCCTTGAATAATGCCACAGGTAGGAGAGGAAGCTTGATGGTGACTGCCTCATACCTGCCAGAGACTCTGCGATACGCACGATTTTGAAAGCAGAAATTGTTGGGATGTTTTGCTCTTCCCTATAAGAAAATAATGTAAGTAAAGTTCCCATCCTCTCTGACTGCCTCACATCTGCCGGAAACTCTGTGACGTGTTCGATTTTGAAAGCAGAAATTATTGAAGTGTTTACTCTTCCCTATAAGAAAATAATGACCCCATACTCTTCCCTGATTTAAAGATTATGTAGACAAAAGCTTCATTTACTTAATACTTTCTGTGGTATAACTTTTTCTTCGTTTTCAGATATGATGGATATTATTATTGTTGCCATCGTGAAGTTATGTGAAGTTTGCTGATGTTAGGTCAAGTTGGATTAGGGTAGAACATTTTTGCAATAGGTTAGATTAGCTTGGTTAGTTTTAGACTGGTTAGATTGATTCAGTTCATTGATTTACTTTTTTGGTTAATTCATTAGGTAACATCACGATATAAGAAAAAGAAAAAAAACATCTTTTGACGATAAATAAATAATGGCTCGAAATTAACAAGCCAAGGTTAATTTTAGTCATCTCGAATTTCTCTTACTTTCTACAAATAATGGGAAAAAAGAGATTAACCACATTTTCATTGAAGCCACTCTTGTTAACCCCTTCAGTACTGGGACGCATTTTTACCTTGAGTTTTGGATGTAATTAAATGATTTTGTTGACATCAGGAAGGGTCTATGGAAGTCAGAAGATTAATGGCCAGAGTCTTCACTATTTCAATCCCCACACAAGTTTCTGATCACCAAAATCACCAAATATTAAGCAGAATAAATATGAAAATACGTCCTGGTGCTGAAAAGGCTAAATGGAAATACGGAAATAAGAGCAAATATGTGCAAGAGATCGTCCCATTACAACTCGTTATGAAGGATAAGAAAGACATCGAGCGGAAACTTCCAGGAACTATAATACTTTCACTGCCGCATATGAAGCAAACTCATTCCATATAACTCTCTTTATTAACTCATATTATGACATACCGCGAGTTTTCTGCCTCCCGGACCACTCAACACGCCTCGCTATCTTATGAGACTGCTAGATATCTCATTGTACCTTCCAGAAACTAGGTAATAAAGTCATATTACCGCACAGCTACAGACACACACACACACACACACACACACACACACACACGCAAACTTCAAGCTTCACCAAATATTATCTTCATTAACTTCTGGAGAGAATTGTGCTTTAGATTATAGACTTATAAAAATACAAACCAGCACGTCTTCCTCTTCTCCTCCTCCTCCCTCTTCCTCCTCTTGTCCTTCTCGTCTTCCTCTCGCGTCTTCAGGAATGGCGCCGTCGTGAAGGAGGGAGCGGTGGCGGGGGGCAGCGTGGAAGGGAAGGGAGGGATAACGAGGTAAATGCTTGTTTGCTATTCAAGGCGTCACATAATAGAAGAGAGACCAGTGGAGCGAGTTAGGGAATAATACATTAATGTCCCAGAGATGATCAGACTCAAGTGAGACACGAATATTGGGGTAGAAGTGTGTGTGTGTGTGTGTGTGTGTGTGTGTGTGTGTGTGTGTGTGTGTGTGTGTGTGTGTGTGTGTGTGTGTGTGTGTGTGTGTCAGTTAGCCAGTTAGTTTATTGACTGAACAGATTCAAAGTGATACATAGCAAGGTACGTAATACAAAATAATGCAAGTTACAAATGGATTATATATGATACTCAAAAATACTTAAATTTCTCTCTCTCTCTCTCTCTCTCTCTCTCTCTCTCTCTCTCTCTCTCTCTCTCTCTCTCTCTCTCTCTCTCTCTCATCGTCTTTAAGATGAGGAAATGAGGTCGTTCTCCGTTGCTCATAAGACGAGGCGACCAATATTATGCAGGCAACACTCGCCTCTCCGTGCCAATATTTAGGCCGAGGCCAAGAAGGAGAATGACGAGGCGGAGAAGGAGGGAATAAGGAGGAAAAAAAAAGAATGAGTATAGAAAGGAATACAAAGGAAGTCGAGGCACCAACATGCCCAGAGATCCTTACTTGGCTGTTTGGATAACTCTTCTATTCATCAGTGAGAGAGACATGGTAGCACAGAAGGCGACTCTTCCCCACCCATCAACTCCTGCCGAAGCTGACCGGAAAAAGGAAATGGTACCACGTTATATAGGAGAAAACAACATGGAATTTGAGAAAGTAAGAAAGATTATGTCTACTTCTACCATACTTAATCTAAATCCAATCCTGATATTTGTGTCATCAGATGAACCGCTTCCTCAACCTTATATGAATGAATGGGAGACATTTCTACAGGATGAGTTAACCCCATTTATCATTTCTGTGACGTGGCCACCAGAAGTCGGTCACTCGGCCTGCTCTGCCCTCTCGGAACATATGGCCTACTCTACACTCTCAGCCTACTCGTCACACTTCGATCCACTCAACTAACTTAGCCGGGAGGAGGAGGAAGAGGAAGAGATGGAGGAAGTCATAAGATATATCCCGTGGGTGTTTTTGTTCATATGATATCAACAACAATAATAGGAAATTTATCATTATTACTGTCACACTATTAGCAACACCGACACTGTTAATATTGATGCTGCTGCTTCTGGTACTGCCACTACTACTACTACTACTACTACTACTACTACTACTACTACTACTGCCACCACTACCACCACCACCACCATCACAGCAACATCAAGGAGCAGAACAATAAACGCATATTAGGCACTTAACTCTATTTCCCTCACGAAACATAGCAAGTTATAACCCAGGACAAGAACCGCCAGCGAGGAGCGAGATGACCCATAACATAACAAGAGCAGCAAATAGCCTGGATTTATAACCCTCTGTATTGCTAACACCTATTGGCTTACTGGGGATTTATGGTACAACAGGCCAATATGGAGGTATCAGTCTGCCACACACACACACACACACCGCGTAGTGTAGTGGTTAGCACGCTCGACTCACAATCGAGAGGCCCGGATTCGAGTCCCGGTAAGCGGCGAGGCAAATGGGCAAGCCTCTTAATGTGTGGCCCCTGTTCACCTAGCAGTAAATAGGTACGGGATGTAACTCGAGGGGTTGTGGCCTCGCTTTCCCGGTGTGTGGAGTGTGTGATGTGGTCTCAGTCCTACCCGAAGATCGGTCTATGAGCTCTGAGCTCGCTCCGTAATGGGGAAGACTGGCTGGGTGACCAGCAGGGACCGAAGTGAATTACACACACACACACACACACACACACACACACACACACACACACACACACACACACACACACACAAATGTACACTTGCTCGTATTCTGAAAATCTTTTTACTTCTAACTAATGCTATTTTTAACGTTTAGGTGACGACTTAAGCAGATATCCTCATTATTAACAGGATAAACACGCTTGATAACCCAATGAATAATAATAGTAGCTTTGAAAAATTATCTAAGAGTATTTTCAAGGATCAAGCGACAGATTAACAAGAGTTCTTCATTATTAACAGGAGAAACACCATTGATAATCCAAGTAATCATCTCTGTGACCTTTGAAAATAGTCTTGGTGAATACTGACCTCTGCCTTGCCTCTCATTGCACGCTAAGACACCATCCCTTGATCTACTGTGAGTGGTTTGTCTTGCTTGTCCTAAAGATTGTATTTATGCTTATCTCTCCAGATGTTTTCTTTATGGTGTTGCTAGTGGTAGTGGTGGCAGCGATGTAGTTGTTGTTGATCTTCTTCCTCTTATTCTTATTCTTTTTTTTTTCTTTTACACTCCCCATGAAAAGTAGAAGAAAAACAATGATATATAAACTTCATATCAGTCAATAATGTGCTTCCTCTTTACTGTTTAATCTTTATCCAATAGTGAGATAGAGATAAAATTAAGACAGATGAGAAAAGGTTGAGGACGAGAGAAGAGAGCGAGATGTGGTGCCCGACTACCAACCAAGACTATGCATGATTTATTCAGAGGAAAGGAATCGTTACAGATCAGAGAAGTTAAGATTGAGGGAAATGGCTGGAGACGAGAGGGAGAGCGTGAGATATGGAACTCTCCTCTTGGCCACGGCTGTACATGATTTATTCAAAGGGAACGCTACTAAACGCCGAGAGATGTTCCCTAGTGGCCAGTTCGGAGGAAAACTTTATGAGGGATTCATCACGACTTCCCTGGAGCTCCAATGAGTCCGCCGCACCTCGTTATATTATCTCAGGCTTGTTTGAATAGAACCTTGGCATCTATTACTACTGCTACTGTTACTACTGTTACTGCTACTACTACTTCTATTACTACTACTGCTACTACTACTATTACTACTACTAATACTAATACTACTAATACTAATACATCTATTTCTTCGTTCTTTTTCTTGTTCTTTTTTTTTTTTTCGTTTTTGCTATTCTTCTTTCTTCCTTTCTCTTTCTGTCTTCATTTATTGTTTTTTTTTTCCTTTTTATTTTCATTCCTTTTTTTTCTCCTTTTCCTTGCATTCCTCTCTTCTTGCACCTTTCCCATTACCTTCACCACCACCACCACCACCACCACCAACAACAACAACAACAACAACAACAACAACAACAACAACAAAAAATCCACTTTCCCCCAAATGTGTTGTTATATTTGGCAGGAACGGGACAGTATTGCTTGCGACTCAAAGTTCCAGGGAAGGGATAAGACTTAGGGTGGATATTGGCAATGTCTGAAGCTCCGAGACAATTAACTGAAGCCTCAATTGCTCGTATAGGCTCTGGGAGGTGAATGGAGTGTGTTGTGTTAAGCTCTTCAGTACTGGGACCTTTTTATATGTGTACGATTAGACCATTTTATCGACATTAGGAAGAGTCTATGAAAGTCAGAGAATTTATGGCCACAGTCTTCACTATTTTAATCTCTTACATGAGTTTCTGAAGCTGTATAAACTCCTCAAATAGTAAACAGAATGAATATGGAAACGCGTCATGATACTTAAGGTGGTAGTAAGGAGTGGAGGTAACTTATTAAAGGGTATAGAAATGTGGTGGATTAAAAGAAAAGGTTAAAAAAACATACAGGAAGTTATTTGTTTGGTTGAAAATGATAAAGACAACTCTGACCAAAGAGCAAAATGTGAAAAGGAAACTGTCTTAATCAAAGGAGGAAAAATATAGTGGAAGGTTTATTTATGATTTAGTCAAATGTTAACAAAAAAAAAACATTCAATGAGGAAAAATTATGAACGAATACGTGTAACTGGAAGAAAATGCAGAAGGAAACACGTATTCGAGAAGGAAAATAAGAACAGTTAACTCAAAAATTGGAGGAAGATGAAAAAGAAAACCTCTACTGAGATAGAAAAAAAAAGATAGAGGAATATAACTAAACTAAAATTGAAAAAAAATAAATAAAACAAGGAATCACGGCACATCTGAACGTAGAATCCAAACTAAAACTAAAAATTGAAAAAAAATATATATATACATAAAAAAAAATCGTAGCAGATCTGAACATAATTATCTGAGTGCAAGTATCCAGCTCACCGCATCTCCACATTACTTTATATCTAGTAAGGAACTCACCCACTTAGATGCCATAATAGTCCTTTCTCCAGAGCCACAGGGAAGCGTAGCCACACTCATAACACTTCAGATGAAAAGATATACTAATGCTTCCTTATTACTAATGCTTCCTTATCTACAGCAAGTACATGTGTAGGAGCGAAGTGGTGGCCAGGGGTGTGTTGGGTGCCAGTCAGCAGTAAGTAGTCTGAGCGGTAACCAGTAGAAGTGAGGATGAGGGACAGGTAGATAAGAGGAAGAGGAGGAGGAGGAGGAGGAGGAGGAAGTAGTGAAGAAAGCGTACAAACACCTTATCTTTTCCGCTCTCTCTCTCTCTCTCTCTCTCTCTCTCTCTCTCTCTCTCTCTCTCTCTCTCTCTCTCTCTCGTCACAAAGGAAAGGTCAATGTTTACGTCAAAGTGAAAATAACATGACGGTCAGTTTTATGTTGACTTGAGGGAGAGAGGCGGCACTGAGGGAAACATTCTCTCTCTCTCTCTCTCTCTCTCTCTCTCTCTCTCTCTCTCTCTCTCTCTCTCTCTCTCTCTCTCTCTCTGCATCGTTAATGGTCTCTTGAATTGATTATTGTTGCATTTCAAGGTCTTACACTTCACCTGTCGAGTGTTGCCTCGGAGGAGAACCTTGTCTTGAGTGTCAGCATTACCTTTCCTTCAGTACCCTAGAGGAGGAGGAAAAGGAGGAGGTGGTGGTGGTGGTAGTGGTGGTGGTGGTGGTGGTGGTGGCGTTGGTGGTGTTGGTGGTGCAGTGTCGTCGATGCAAATGTGTTATCTATTGTGTTCCATTATTGGCGTGACTGTATAGCTTTTGTATTCAGAAAGGTTTAAGTGACAGTGGATAAAGTATTTTTACCTTGACGTGTTGTCCCCAGGGAGAGGATGAAGGACAGGTAGAAAAGAGGAAGAGGAGGAGGAGGAACTGAAGAAAGAAAACCAGCAGACAAGGACGAATAAGATAACGAGATAAGAGGAGAAGAAGGAGAAGGAAGAGGATAAGAGGCAGGCAAGGACGAATATGATAATGAGAGAAGAGAGGAAAGATGAGGAAGAGAAGAAAGGAGGGAAGCAACAAGCAAGGACAAGCAAATGTTGTAACAGAATATAGAATTGGAAAGAATGACAAGGAAAACACGAACAGGAAAAAAAGGACATGCGATATTAAGAGTGTGATATGACAGGATGCCGTCTATTACTTATAATGAGAGGGGAGAAAAAGGAAGAGAAGGAGGAAAAGAGGAAGAATAAACATTGAAAGGATCTCGCACATGTTAACTGATAATCCTCGTTTTTATTTGCATCTTCCTGTATAAATATTTCATCCATCTTTTTTTTTCCTCCTGATTCCTTTCTTTCTTCCTTTCATGTTATTTGTTGCATCTTCATCATTCCTTTGTTCTTTTCTTTCTTTTTTTTCTTTCTGTATTATTTTGTGTCTTTCATTTTTCCTTCATTCTTTCTTTTCTTCTTTCCTTCCTTCTTTTGTTATTGTTGGATCTTTTTCCCATTCTTCTTTCTCTCCTATTTTCTCATGTTATTTCTTGCATCTCTTTCCTTCCTTCCTTCCTTCCTTCCTTCCTTCCTTCTTTCTTTTTTTACTTCCTTTCTTCCTTCCTTCTTTTTTACTTCCTTCCATCCTTCTTTTCTTCCTTCCTCCTTTTTTAACTTCCTTCTTGCATATCTTCTTTCATTTTTCCTTCTTTCTTTCTTTCCTTTCTCACTCAGTCATATATTATCGTATTTTCTTAAATTTTCACCATGACTTGCTGTTCTCTCCTTTTGTTTGTTTACGTACTTATCCACCGACTCTCTCTCTCTCTCTCTCTCTCTCTCTCTCTCTCTCTCTCTCTCTCTCTCTCTCTCTCTCTCTCTCTCTCTGACACCTTTCTGTAGCATGGAACCCAACTTTTTTCACTTGTTTGTCGAGGAAGAAGCCAAACTGTAACATAATTATAAAAATGAACTTACAGAAATGAACTTACAACTTCTCGCAATTTCTTCTGACACTGAAAGTAAAAGAGAAGCTCGCGCAGTTACGATAATGAGGAGAAGATTGGAAATATAAAGAAATTAAACTTGGTTGTAAACAGCGAAGTATGAGGCAAACTAATTTCAAGATAAGAAGATACGAAGGTGCAAATGAGAGAGAGAGAGAGAGAGTAATTTTGTGAGTGTTCTTTAGTGGTTATTTGATTTTCATCTCTTTATTTCGTAATTTTAACACATAATAAAACAAAATCATGAAAAAAGTTAAGAAAATCAGACGGTCCAATAAAATCTTTCCTTTTTTTCACATTTTTTTGTTTTTTATCTCATTTTTTTTCTTGGTTTTTTCAGTCGTTGTTTGTTCACCCATTCTTTTTTTTTTCCCCTTCCAATATAGTGGAGTCCAGTTTCAGTTGTGTCTTTATTACTTCCAATTAAAACTCGGGATCATATTCACCTTTATTATTATTATTATTATTATTATTATTATTATTATTAGATCACTACCAGAAACTTATAAAAAACTACACATATTTCACTTTTATTGCACCATTCTCTCTCTCTCTCTCTCTCTCTCTCTCTCTCTCTCTCTCTCTCTCTCTCTCTCTCTCTCTCTCTCTCTCTCTCTCTCTCTCTCTCTCTCTCTCTTTCTCTCTCGCACCAAACCGTTTCCCTTTCCTGTTGTCATTTCCTTTTCTCCTTCCTCATCTTCCTCCTCTATCTAACTTCGGTGCGCCAGAGTTTACCGTGCGACAAGGAGGGACGAGAAGTGTTAACTCAATCTCCGCGAGGAAAGAGGCAGCTTTGTCGGTAAGAGCGGTTTTTAAACATACTCTAGTGTTTTCCGACCGTCTTTGACCACTGACGTCTCCTTCTTGGTCCTGCGAGGTTACCGGGGAGAGAAGGGACGATTGGAATGTGTGTGTGTGTGTGTGTGTGTGTGTGTGTGTGTGTGTGTGTGTGTGTGTGTGTGTGTGAGGAAAGTGGGAAAGGTTTTTAGTAATGGGATGGTGATGGTGGTGATAGTGGTGGTGGTGATAGTGGTGGTTGTGGTGGTGGTTGTGGTGGTGGTGTTAGTTGTATTTTGAGTTTAGTTTCTCTGCCTTCTTCATTTTCCTTCTCTTTTTTCTTTTCTTTCTTGTTTTCTTTTCATTCTTCTTATTTTCCCTTTTTTTCCTCTTTTTTCCTTCATTTTCTCTTTTCTTTCATTATTTTCCTCTTTCTATCGTTACTTCTTTTCTTTCCTTTTTTTCTTTTATGATTTCTTTTACTTCTTCTTTCTTTTCCTCTTTTTTGTTTCAGTCTATCTTTCTTTCTTGTGTTTTTTTTTATTTCCTATTTATTTTTTCCTTTCATTTCATCCTTCATCACTTGTTTATCTTATTCCTTGCTTCTTTACACTTCATCGGGCCAAGAGAAGAGAGAAACTGAGATAATATTACAAGGGATTTATTTTCTTTATTTCCTCTTCTTCTGGCTTCCATTTGTTATGTCCTTGAATTTATCCTTTCTTATTATTATTTTATTTTCATTGGTAGTAGTGATAGTTGTAGTAGTAGTAGTAGCAGTAGTAGTAGTAGTAGTAGTAGTAGTAGTAGTAGTAATAGTGGTGGTAGTAGTAGTAGTAGTAGTAGTAGTAGTGGTGATAGTAGTAGCAGTAGTTGTAGTAATATTTATCATTATGACTGTTCTATTATTAAAATTATTTTCCTTGTATTTTCACAGATATATTTGAGTCAAGCTCGTAATTTCCACTTATCTAAACCAAATTACCATGAGTATCCTTAGATTTATATATGATTATCTCTCTCTCTCTCTCTCTCTCTCTCTCTCTCTCTCTCTCTCTCTCTCTCTCTCTCTCTCTCACACACACACACACACACACACACACACACACACACACACACACACACACACACACACACACACACACACACCACAGCAGATCTATTGCTCTATTAAGAATACTATACAAATTTCTGCACCTTCCTATCTTCTCTTGTCTTGTAAGTTTCATGCTGTGTTATGGTGATGAGGTAATGGTGGTAGCGGAAGTGTGGAGTGCCCCCCCTCCATATCTCTCTCTCTCTCTCTCTCTCTCTCTCTCTCTCTCTCTCTCTCTCTCTCTCTCTCTCTCTCTCTCTGAATGAGTACGATTTTAAGGAGAGTTGAAAGATCACACCTTGTTAGTTCACAGCGGAGGGGGAGAGAGAGAGAGAGAGAGAGAGAGAGAGAGAGAGTAAAGCCAGTAACTAACGCTCTCCTTTTTACATTTCAAAGCCAAGAAATCGAGAAAAAAAAAAATTGGCTTTTGAAAACTAACCCAGAGAGAGAGAGAGAGAGAGGGAGGAGAGTAAAGCCAGTAACTAACGCTCTCCTTTTTACATTTCAAAGCCAAGAAATCGAGAAAAAAAAAATTGGCTTTTGAAAACTAACCCAGAGAGAGAGAGAGAGAGAGAGAGAGAGAGAGAGAGAGGAAAAGTGTAGGTAAACAGATCAACTGAGGGAAAACACGCGGCTGGACAAACACACCAACAAACGGAAGGGAATGAAAGTTCGTTCGCTGGTGGGCAAAAGAGTCAATCTAATTAAGACACAGTAAATGCAATCTGGAAATCTCTCAACTCCTTTCTGTTATTACTGGACCCCATTATTCACTAAGTATTTTTCATTCATTTTTCACACTTACATTCACTTTGACTCTTTACCTCCTCCTCCTCCTCCTCCTCCTCCTCTTCTTCCTTCTCCTCCTTCTTCTTCTTCTCCTCCTCCTCCTTCTTCTCCTCCTCCTCTTCCTCGTTCTTCGTATCTTCGTTATCCTCCTCCGCTGATCCTAGTTTTGGACACGAACGCCTCAAGGACAAACAGAATTAAGTGTGTGTGTGTGTGTGTGTGTGTGTGTGTGTGTGTGTGTGTGTGTGTGTGTGTGTGTGTTTGCAGCGTGAGGGAGTCTCAATCCGCTTAGGTTAAGATAAAACACAATGCCATTACCCGAAGAGAAACAGGAGGAGGAGGAGGAGGAGGAGGAGGAGGAGGAGGAGGAGGAGGAGGAGGAGGAGAGAAGATGGAGTAAAAGGAGTAAGAGAAGATGTGACGCGCTCTCTCTCTCTCTCTCTCTCTCTCTCTCTCTCTCTCTCTCTCTCTCTCTCTCTCTCTCTCTCTCTCTCTCTCTCTCTCTCTCTCTCTCTCTCTCTCTCTCTCTCTCTCTTCTTCTTTCTTTCCGTCTTTTATTTACTTATTCGTCATTCTCTGCTTCTTCTTATCTGTTTCTTCTTTCTCTCCTTTATTGCATTGGCTTGTTATTGTCTTGCTTCTATCTCATTTCTATGCCGTGAACTCTCTCTTTTCTCTCTTCTCTTTCCTCTATTCAGTTTTCAATATTGTCTTGTCTGCTCTCTCTCTCTCTCTCTCTCTCTCTCTCTCTCTCTCTCTCTCTCTCTCTCTCTCTCTCTCTCTCTCTCTCTCTCTACATTCCACCTCTCTCTCTCTCTCTCTCTCTCTCTCTCTCTCTCTCTCTCTCTCTCTCTTTCTCTTTTTCTCTCTCCTCGTCTTTCTTCCCCATATTCTATTTTCCTTCCTTTTTTTCTTCACATTCCTTTCATCATCAATTATTTCATTCATCCACTTTCTTTTTTCTTATTTTTTCCCTTTCTTTCCATTTCTTTCCTTCCTTTCTTTTGTTGTGACTGTTTCCTTCAATTTTATCCTTTTTTTTTCCTTCCTAGTACAAGAAAGAAGGAGAGCAAGAGAATATTTGTCTTTTTATCAGCTTTATATTTTCCTTTGTGTTCCTCTTTCATCTTTCCTCTTCCATCCTTCTTCTCCACCCCAGTAAAGAGAGAATGAAGGAGAGGTAGAGGTTTTTTTTGTGTTTTCTTATTTTCTTCCTTTTATTTTTCATCCTCCTTCCTCTCCTCCTTCCTTTCTCTCCATTATTTCTTTTTTTCCTCTTTTTTTTCCTTACTGAGGATTACGAGGGAGGAAAAGTGTAGGATAACAACACCGTCCCTCTCCTTGTTTCCTTCTTTCCCTCCCTCCTTCCCTCCTTCCTTAGAGAGAAGAAGGAAGGGTAGGGAGGGAAGGAAATGTGGTCATCCAGTGTTTTTGCTTTCATTATCTTCACTTCCTTCCTTCCTTCATTCATTTCTTTCTTCCTTCTTTCCTTCCTCCCGAATTCTGGGCTTAAGTTGTTGTTTCCTTTATTCTTTCGTTAACTTACCCTTCCTTTAAAGAGAAGGAAGAGGAGGAGGAGGAGGAGGAGGAGGAGGAGGAGGAGGAGGAGAAAGAAGAAGAGATAAAGGAAGAAGAAAAAGAGGAGGTGTCTGTTTTCTCCCCCTCTTGAGTCCTTTTCTTTTCTTCCTTCCTTCCTTCCTTCCTTCCTTCCTTCCTTCCTTCGTGTTTCTTCCATCCTTTCTTTCTTCTCTATGTATATGTGACAAGAGAGAAAATGAGATATTCCTTTTGTTTTCTCTTTTCTTTCTTTTCATCTTTTCTTTTTCTTCTTACCTTTATTACCGTCCTCCATCCTTCCTTCTTTCCTTCCTCTCTTCCTTCTTGTTACTTTATTTTCTCCCACTTCATGTCTTCCATTCCTTTTTATTTCTTTTCAACCCCTTATTTTTCTTTCCTCCTTCCCCGTCATTTTTTCTTTTCATTCTTTCTCTCCCTTCTCTCGTTTGTTTTCCCTCCATCCTTCCCTTCCTCCCTCTCTACATCTCTATCCCACTCACCCTCGGCCTCCTTTCATCCCTTTTTCACTCTACCGCCTTCAACTCAACCCTCTTACCGCTCCCTTCTCTTTCCTGGCCCTCCACTCTGCTCTCCCTCCCTCCCTACCAAGCTCTGGGATAATGAAAACAATACATACAGGTAATCGGCCCGTAATTCCTACCTGTGTGCTAAACGTGCCAGGTGTATGAGTCACGTGGGAGAATTAGCATGGGTGGAGCACAGGTGAGGTGTTATAAGGTGGGAGCTTTAGTAGATGGTTAAGAATGAAAGGTGAATTAAAAATGGTGGAGTTTCTGAGGTGGAATGTAGGTGGAGTTGCTTTTTCTTTGTGTGTATTTCTTTATTTTATGACTGTATGTTGTTTAAATGTTTATTGAGTGCCAAAATCATACACTTGTCTATGGAATTGTTGTAGGTGTATCAAATAATCATATGCTTTATTAATATTGTAAATCTTTATTCTGTTATAGCTTATCCATCTATTCTACATCTACTTTAAACCTGTCTATGAAATTATCGTTCATATATTTAAACACTAGCTCAATATTTAACATCGTAGTACATCTCTAACCGACCACTACTCTACTACTACTCTTAAAATCAAACCTAATCTTATCTCAAACCGTTCAAACATTCTCGTATGAACCAAAACCAGACTAACCTTCGCTGTTTGTTCCCGCCTTTGTGTGGGTGACAGATCAAAAGAGACCACGTATGTTTCTGAATTCAATACGTGTGTTTACCCACAATACGCGCGTCTTCGGTATAGGGAGAGGATAAAAGTTAGTGTTTTGTGGTTTGCTTCCCCGTAAGTTTGCGATATTCAACTGAGCCTTACGTATTCAGGGGAAATTTACATATTGAGACTTGGGAGGAAGGGGAAAAAGAAACTGCCGCTCTGTTCGTCTCTTTCTTCTTCTTCTTTCCTCTGAGTTATTGAGTTATTGCCTGATTATTCCTGATGGATCAAAAGTATTTAGATTTTTCGTGATGGATATTCTCTCTCTCTCTCTCTCTCTCTCTCTCTCTCTCTCTCTCTCTCTCTCTCTCTCTCTCTCTCTCTCTCTCTTTCTTTCATTTTCTCTTTCTTATTATTTTGTCTTTCCGTATATCACTGAAATGGCGGAAGTTTGTA